>NC_057813.1:42859326-42938510 GCF_018294505.1 Triticum aestivum
AAGCTTGTAAGACTTTGTACGTCTACCATTTTTGGTTTCGAAAGTGTACAAGTGGTGTGCTACAGACTAGCTAGGGTAGCTCGATTTACTAGTAGAGGAGACGATGGTAGTGGTTCAGATTAGGAGATGTAGAAACGGAGTCAGATCTGACACCGGGAATGTGGGATGACTACAGAGAGTCCAAAGCCAAAGGCAGGAACGGTACGACACATCGATGAAGGACTCCAGGGCAACCAAGGAGAGAGAAGGGGCTGGTGAGGGAGATATTCACCAGAGGGCCCCTATCCTCGCAAGCAACACAATACAACACTGTGAAAGGATTAAATTTACTTTTTCACGAATACGCAAAGCTTGCGTATCATTGCATTGATAGAAGAAGTAAGAGTGAATACAAGTGATAGTACAACACATGGCACGAACGCAGAAGGCGTAAACATGATGCACGGAGCAGAGACATGGGTGTAGGAGATATGCCCTAGAGGCAATAATAAATGATATTATTTATCTCTGAGTTCATAATTATGTTTATGTTCCATGCTATAACTGCAATGATTCTCGAGTCTGCAATATCCACGAGGCTCGAAGGAAGACTCATATGCACGTGTGGAATAATAAACGGTAAGAAGTATTCCTAGTTTGGCCTCTAAGACTAGCTCAAGTGTTGCATGATGGTTCCGTTTTCCTGATCATGGGCATGTCTATGCCAGCAACTTTGAGGGCACAATGTTAAGAGAACATTTGTGTTGAATCGACCCGGTTTGATGTTATGCTATGAGATTCATTCGTCACAAGTTAATGGTAAATAACACAGAGATGGTTAACGTTTGCATGATTCCTTAGACCATGAGAGTATCGAGTTTCTTCATGCTTGATTCATGAACTTTGGGGTTTGTTAAACGTCATCCGTAAATGGGTGGCTATTACGGCGGCTTACGGGTTCATGGAAAAGTGTGTCAAGTAACTTGATAGCTCAAGATTGGGATTTTCTCCTCCAACAATGGAGAGATATTCTCGGGCCCTCTCGGTGTTACGGTATCCATCATCGTCTGGCCAGACACAGTGTGATTTGATCACAGGGATGCCGTAACACGGAAACGAGAAAAGAGAACAAAACCAGTAACGAGGTAACTAGCATAGTGGACAAATTGTTAATCCACGGGGATGCAAGTAAATCTCACCTCGGGTCTTTGTAACATATCGCGAAGCAACAGGAATAGCACACGGCAACTGGAGGTTCACTCGAATATTCATTCGTGTGGGTATAGGGGTCAATATGGGTGTCCACGGCTCCGATGTTGATCATTGATCGGAAGGGGTTCCGGGTCATGTCTATACTTCACCGAACCTATAGGGTCACACGCTTAAGGGTCATCTATCTGTTGAATACTAGACAAGGAGTCTGAGAGAAAATCACCGGAAAAGTTTCGGACACCGGAAAAGTTTCGGACAGCGGAATCGTACCGTAGAGAGAGGTCATCGGATGAGTTTCGATGATACCGAAAAGTTGTTTCGGGATATACCATTAAGTCAATTTCGTTTCAGCAAATGCCCGATAATTCTTGAAGGGTGCCAGAATCATTCTGGAAGCTTTTTGGAATTTTCTGAGATAAAAACCGAAAATGTTCCGGAGCTGCCGGAGCCACTTCAGATGCGTTTCGCAGATGAAAATCACTAAAACCGGAATTGTTTAGGAACGCGTTGAAAATTATTATGATGGGTACTGGAAATGTTCTAAGACCACATAAATATTTTCAGTTCGAACGGACGCTGAAAAATGTCGTCGTGAATAGTGAAAGTGCTTTTTGGGATATTTATGGAAAGCCACCTTTTGGGGCTTTTCCCAAAAGGCTTCTAGAAGGACTTGGGGATCAAGGAACCCCCTTTGGGGGCCCCCCATGAAGGTGGGACGTTGGAGGGTGCAGCTCCTCCATGGGGCTCCACTTGACATCCCTTTATGCCCTTTATGCCCTTTATGTGTGACATAAAGTGTGGGCATTTTGGGGTTTTTCATGTGCCCCTACCCCTTGGGTTTTTCCTATAAATAGAGGTGGAGAGGCACTCTCCACAATCATCCCCTTTGCTCTCATACAAGTGCCATGCAATGATCTGGCTTCTTCTCTCCCTCCCAGCGAAATAGTTTCGTAGAGCCGAAAGGCTGTCTGGGTTCCGGCAGGAACTAGTTCTGGACGGCGAAGCCCTGCTGGATAGATGACACCGTATGTGTGCAACTCTGTAGAGAGATCGTAGTTTCGGTCTAAGTTTGTGAGTGCCTCCCGAAGGGCTGTCCGTGTGACCGTCCGAGTTTTGAAGGTCCTCTCGAAGGGCTGTCTGCGACACCGTCCGGGGGGGCTGTTCGACCGTCTCCCGGAGGGCTGTCTAAGGAGCGGATGAGGGTATACATCCTCGCGGTTGGGAGGTTGTAAATCCTAGCTGCGGGGATCTGCACCGCCGTTCGTCATCGACTCTACTTCCCGCTGTGCTACGAGTCGGTAACGAAAAAGATCAAACCATGTATGCAGTCTCCATAGTGGTCCTGGGCTGGTGCGTAGGTCGGAAAATTTTTGTTTTCTGTTGCGTTCCCCTACAGTGGCATCAAGAGCCGTGCTATGCGTAGATGCTGGTTACGATCTAGAATACATAGAGATGTATGGGTATTGCATAATATAATTTTGGAGTAGATGAGATCTATTGCTGAAAATTATTTATGCGGATGACAGATGAAATCTGTTACCCGACGTTCTTGTTGCTTCCCTAGAATTTGCGTTTGCTCAATCTCGAGACAGCATGGTGTGACAAAGTTCTGGCAATCCGTGATCCTGATTGATCATGGAAGTGCTATCAGTTCTTTGGGTTCTGCCGTAGTCAAAAGAAAGATGAAAATCGCAGATGAAAGGGCATTGCAGATATGATCTGCACGGGGGTCATGCGTATGAAGAAGTTTAGTATGGGGATCGAGATTTAATTATCTCATGTTTCATACACCCCGAGATGTTAATCTAGCAACTTGAATAATCATACTTGATGATAAAACGTTGGTAGCTGTGGTTTAAGTCGAAACCTTAGAAGCCACGAAAAACAAGTTTGCATGAACCGATTAGAAACGTCTAACTTGGTTTTGCAGGAGGGTTTGCATGTGCATGTGATGTGGTATAGCAATGCTCATATTCAATTTGATTATGTATGAGATGACTATATGATGTAAATTGATTAACATGACCTGCGTGTCATGATTCGGCATGATGGCTGGAGCCATATGATTGTCACTTTAGTGACCTGCGTGTCAACCTTAAGTAATGCACTTATTTTATTAGCTATGGAGATAGCGATATTATCTGGTGCACCGACAAGGTGGTGGAAATCTTCACGAAGGTGAACACCGACGCAAATGCCGAAGACGAAGAAATGAAAGACTTCTCCGTCAGAAAGGGCTATACCATATCATGCTATTATGAATTGCCTGAGATGTTTATCCCTTATGATGCACCCTTCTTGATTGCGCGGTAGTCGCTTTTATTAGGGTGATCTCTCACTAAAATATCAAGTATTTAGTGTTCTCCCAAGTGTAGCACCGTCACGGCACCTATCTTTTCGGGGTGCGCCATGGATGCATGGGTAGATCACTTGGTTGTCTTGACGTTCATGGCAGGATCGTCCTGAGCTCGGAACACACGCATCGAAAGATGAGCAAGAGTCACATAGAGATGTGATCGGCAAGTTGGCCTACCGATTAAAATTCCCGTTATGAGATGATGATTCTATGGCGATGAGTTGAAGTCTGGATTTTGTATCACTCAAAATTAATTATGAGAGATATTGATTTGAGTGGGAGCGCACTATTGAATTAACATGCTTAATTCTCAGTGAAATTAATTATGAACATTGTCTATGTGTTTCTTGCAAAATAGTTGTGGAATAATGGCTCGCATTTCACCTTCCCTGTTAAAATTGAATAGCTGTTAAATATCTGGTTAAAAACTTTACGATTGGTAATGTAATGTGAGGATTGTCCTCAAAAGTGTCGAGAAGGACTTTGTCCTATCGCATGCTTTCTGTATCCTCCCGCTAATGCTATGGATCATGTGACTCCCGTCCTTCGATCCAAAAGCTAGAATTCTGTTACGGTCAAGTGGAATATGTTTGCTTCCATGAAACCCAAACTTCGAAAGTTGGGACAGTTATATGATATTCATGGAACTGAAAATTAATTTTCAGATACAAACAAAGGCTGAAAGATATGAAATATCCAAAGTAATGTTTGTTTGCAAGTATTAGTAAAAGTGTTTACTATGCATTTGACTATTGGGAAAGGGATCCAGAAGAACGCCTGTCATATGATGAAAGGTGAATAAAACAACAACTTAAAGAGAAAGGAAGTGTCCGAAGGGTGTTAGTGAGACTTTCACGCCTAGGAAGTCCGGGGCTAACGCCAATCTTAAGTTGGGTGCTTCTTCTGAGAGTAGGAGAAATACTAAAAGTTAAACTGTTAGAAGTATAAAGGGAAAAAGAAAGAAGACTGGAATATCCAGCTCATGTATGAATGTCATACAAGTTTTTGATGTATAGAAGGCTGGTCAAAGATATACTTCTTGGGAATTATGATTAAATTGTTAATCATTGAGTTTTGGGTATTGTGAGTTAATCACAAAGATACCCACTCGATTGCATTCTGTTGCAACTCGATGTAAGAACTGCTATGGCCTGAAAGACTAGCCAGGAATGAGGTTTAGGTATACACAAGGAACATAGTAAATGTTACTATACTTTCCATCGATGTATAACCGTCTGTATTTATTTTCATAATTCATTTAGAGTTTCACACTCTAGCCCATTGCATAAGGTATCTTGCAAGAAGGTTGTTCATAAGAGAACTTTTCATGTTCGGTGTTATGAATAACATAAGGGCCATACTTTCATTATGAATGAGATGTATGTTATGAATATTGATAATAATACATTACCTCTAGGTTTATTTTCATAATTCATTTTAGAGTTTCATACACTCTAGCCCATTGCACAATGTTTTTGCAAGAGAGGTTATTCATAAAAACAACAATTGTTGTTCAGTATTATGAATAACATGAAGGGCCATGCTTCCATCCAAGATGGGATGTATGTTATGAATATTGATGGTAATATGATACATCCATAACACTGACACTAAATGTCGCAAGACTAAAAGAATACCACACAAGTGTGGCACTACATTTGGTCACATTTGGGGAACCCCGCATGGAAAATTCCATTATGATGGATTTTGAAGTCGTTTGATTTTGAATCATCTGACACTTGCAACTTTCCTCCGAAAGGTGAAGTGACTGCAATACCGTTCACAGGCAATAAAGAATGAACAACAAACTTATTGGTGATCATACATTTGATGTGTGTAGTCCGATAAATGTTGCAAGTAGTGGATTTATCTATCTTCAGAAATGGCTCAAGTAGATATATGGATATTTACTTGATGAGACGTAAGTCTGGATCTTTTGAAATCATTCGAAAGGTTTTCAAAAATGAAGTAGAAGTTATTGTAACAAGAAAATTATGTTTCTACAATTTGATTGCAGAAAGGAATATTTGAGTTACAAGTTTAGCGAATGTCTGATGAGTTGTGAAAGGGGATTCATAAACTTGCACTTCCCAGAATACCACTGCAAGTGGAAAGTCTGTGAAGATGTAATCAAACCATTTATGACATGGTAAGATCAAAGATGACATAAATAAATTTGCCACTATCCATTTTAAAGAGTGATGCTTTAGAGACTATGGCTTTTACACTGAAAAGAGCTCCATCGGGTCTGTTGAAATGACGCCATGGTATGGTACGCCCAACCATGTTATATCTTTTCTTAAACATTTGGAATATGGGGCTTGTGTAAAAGGTTACAAACCTATTCCAAATCAGACAAGTGCTACTTTGTAGGTTATCCCAAGTCATTGGGTACTCCTCCCTCACTATACCGAGGCAAATAGTTTTGCCACGAAACGGTATGCTTTTAAAGAGAATGGTTCTTTCAAAAAGGGTGAGTGGGAGGACAGTGCAAACTCGACGAGATAACAGTATCTTTGTCATCAGGTCAAAGGAAAGGAACCTTGGAAGTAATTCCAGAGTTTCCTACTGCGACTGATACGGAAGTCTCTACAATAAAATGTATGGACTTCGGTCGAACTTGCAGCTGAACCACGTAGGCAAGGCTCGTGCAAACCTCTCAGGTGCGCAGACGAGATATTGTTGTTGGACAACAGTATACCTACGATACACAAGGAAGCGTTGATGGGCCCTGACTCCGGAATTGGCTAAATGCCAATACAACCCGAGTTAGTTTTCATATAAGTGATTCAAGATTAAAACCTTGATACACCTTTCGGAAGACTTAGAGTCTAACGAATATTTATGGAACTTAAAACTGATATGGATAAAAATGTTTTATTCATAAAGCTCGACTTGTTGCAATAACAAGTTCAAGGCGTTGACTACGATGAGGTTGTTTCATCGTAGCGATGCTTAAAGTCGGTTCGGGTTGAATTAGCAATTAATACATATTTCAATCATGAGATATGAAACATGGATGATAAAAGGATTTCCATCTTATGGAAATAAAACCTAGGACTTGTATGTGATACGGTCCAAAGTAATTTATCGATCCAGTGGACGCTAGTAAATATGCAAACTTCAAAGATCCAGCGATGGACAGAAGAGAGCAAAATGGAGTTGGAATCTTCGTGTTTTGATGAAATGGTCAAAAGGGGTTTTGACTTCATCAATGGGTAACGAAGATGCTTGTAATTCAAGAAAGTAAGTGGGAGCGCAATAATATTTCTAAAAACCTTGTGTGCTTGACACATTGGTAATTGGAAATAAATTTCTTGACACGAATTAGGACTTCATTTGAAAATAGTTTTTCGATGAAGTGCTTAGGCTAAATAGCCTTGGTATTAGGCATGATGATCTATGGAGATAGATTTACCTAATGGGGCTAAGCTATGAATACATATTGACAAGATGCTAAAATCTTTTAGCATTTAAAAACGCCAAGGAGTGATTCTTGTCGAAGTCACATGGAAAGAGTTTTTGCAAGATTCGGTGTCCCAAAACACTGATGAGTAAAATACATGATGGAGATTCCACACACTCTTGTGTTTGGATTAATCATGTATTCCATGGTATGTAAAACAACCAGATATGTCCGATACTCCAAAGGTGTTGCGAGTATGGATACCAAAGTGATCAAAAGTACTGATCATAGGACAACAGTGAAAGATGTCATTTAGTACCAGAGTAGTACTGATGACATGTTTTCTCGCAAGAAGAGATTATGAAGAGCTCGTTGTAAGTAATTACATCGATACAGTCTTCATCAATGCTCCATGCGATTTTTGATTTAAATTAAGGGTTCTGTGTTGCACACAATGTGGTGGCACAGTTTGTTGGAAAATGTTCCAAACAAGTTACTGTGGCGAATTCTATAACAAAGGCTAAGTATGTTGACGCTTTCGAAGCGACAAAGAAGATGTTGAATCATATAGTTCATGAAATTAGTATAGATCCAAGATGACTTTTGTCAATGGGACACTACTGCAGGTAGTTTCTCCATAACTCAGTCTGAGGAATCCAGGTTCAACCTGTGATTCACATTTATACAAAGCCAAGTCCGCACAAAATATGAATTTTGTGAAAGCGTGAAAACGCGAGGATATGCAGAGATAGACACGGAGCTGAAGTTGTCAGATCTGATGGACATCAGGCTATACCACATGCGAAGCATTTTTTACACCGGCATGCCATAGGTGTAAAGTGCATTAGCATTAACTAGATTATTGACTCTAGTGCAAGTGGGAGTCTGTAGGAGATATGCCCTAGAGGCAATAATAAATGATATTATTTATCTCTGAGTTCATAATTATGTTTATGTTCCATGCTATAACTGCAATGATTCTCGAGTCTGCAATATCCACGAGGCTCGAAGGAAGACTCATATGCACGTGTGGAATAATAAACGGTAAGAAGTATTCCTAGTTTGGCCTCTAAGACTAGCTCAAGTGTTGCATGATGGTTCCGTTTTCCTGATCATGGGCATGTCTATGCCAGCAACTTTGAGGGCACAATGTTAAGAGAACATTTGTGTTGAATCGACCCAGTTTGATGTTATGCTATGAGATTCATTCGTCCCAAGTTAATGGTAAATAACACAGAGATGGTTAACGTTTGCATGATTCCTTAGACCATGAGAGTATCGAGTTTCTTCATGCTTGATTCATGAACTTTGGGGTTTGTTAAACATCATCCGTAAATGGGTGGCTATTACGGCGGCTTACGGGTTCATGGAAAAGTGTGTCAAGTAACTTGATAGCTCAAGATTGGGATTTGCTCCTCCAACAATGGAGAGATATTCTCGGGCCCTCTCGGTGTTACGGTATCCATTATCGTCTGGCCAGACACAGTGTGATTTGATCACAGGGATGCCGTAACACGGAAACGAGAAAAGAGAACAAAACCAGTGACGAGGTAACTAGCATAGTGGACAAATTGTTAATCCACGGGGATGCAAGTAAATCTCACCTCGGGTCTTTGTAACATATCGCGAAGCAACAGGAATAGCACACGGCAACTGGAGGTTCACTCGAATATTCATTCGTGTGGGTATAGGGGTCAATATGGGTGTCCACGGCTCCGATGTTGATCATTGATCGGAAGGGGTTCCGGGTCATGTCTATACTTCACCGAACCTATAGGGTCACACGCTTAAGGGTCATCTATCTGTTGGATACTAGACAAGGAGTCTGAGAGAAAATCACCGAAAAAGTTTCGGACACCGGAAAAGTTTCGGACAGCGGAATCATACCGCAGAGAGAGGTCATCGGATGAGTTTCGATGATACCGAAAAGTTGTTTCGGGGTATACCATTAAGTCAATTTGGTTTCGGCAAATGCCTGATAATTCTTGAAGGGTGCCAGAATCATTCTGGAAGCTTTTTGGAATTTTCTGAGATAAAAACCGGAAATGTTCCGGAGCTGCCGGAGCCACTTCAGATGCGTTTCGCAGATGAAAATCACTAAAACCGGAATTGTTTCGGAACGCGTTGAAAATTATTATGATGGGTACTGGAAATGTTCTAAGCCCACATAAATATTTTCAGTTCGAACGGCCGCTGAAAAATGTCGTCGTGAATAGTGAAAGTGCTTTTTGGGATATTTATGGAAAGCCACCTTTTGGGGCTTTTCCCAAAAGGCTTCTAGAAGGATTTGGGGATCAAGGAACCCCCTTTGGGGGCCCCCATGAAGGTGGGACGTTGGAGGGTGCAGCTCCTCCATGGGGCTCCACTTGACATCCCTTTATGCCCTTTATGCCCTTTATGTGTGACATAAAGTGTGGGCATTTTGGGGTTTTTCATGTGCCCCTACCCCTTGGGTTTTTCCTATAAATAGAGGTGGAGAGGCACTCTCCACAATCATCCCCTTTGCTCTCATACAAGTGCCATGCAATGATCTGGCTTCTTCTCTCCCTCCCAGCGAAATAGTTTCTTAGAGCCGAAAGGCTGTCTGGGTTCCGGCAGGAACTAGTTCTGGACGGCGAAGCCCTGCTGGATAGATGACACCGTATGTGAACTCTGTAGAGAGATCGTAGTTTCGGTATTAGTTCGTGAGTGCCTCCCGAAGGGTTGTCCGTGTGGCCGTTCGAGTTTTGAAGGTCCTCCCGAAGGGCTGTCCGCGACACCGTCCGGGGGGGCTGTTCGACCATCTCCCGGAGGGCTGTCTAAGGAGCGGATGAGGGTATACATCCTCGCGGTTGGGAGGTTGTAAATCCTAGCTGCGGGGATCTGCACCGCCGTTCGTCATCGACTCTACTTCCCGCTGCGCTACGAGTCGGTAACGAAAAAGATCAAACCATGTATGCAGTCTCCATAGTGGTCCTGGGCTGGTGCGTAGGTCGGAAAATTTTTATTTTCTGCTGCGTTCCCCTACAATGGGATGCTCAACCTAGACACAGACACAACACAGCTAAACTCGCCACCTTGTAAGCAGCCCAAACCAATCGAACATGACAACCAACATCTCTAAATCCACTACCAAGGACACCGCAAACAAACAAGACGACACCTTCATGAAGGAGAACTACGCTGAGACGCCGTCGCCGCCCGATCCGGATAACCGGACCTAGGGTTTCCCCTGCTGCTCGAAGAGGGGCACAAATGATGGCCGTGGCAGCGCCTCCAAGAAGGTGACGGCACCCGCAGGTGTCGCTGCTGCCAGCATCGAAAGATCGAGCAAGGATTTCGCCTTAGCCAGAGTCTGAGCAATCCCAAGCCGTCGGAGCAAGATTCCGAGAAGAGGAAGCCAAGTCGTCAGTTGAAACTGCCACCGCGGGAAGGGGAGTTGCATCTGCTGCCGAAGGAGGCACCAGACATCGCCGGACATGAGGACACTGTGAAAGGATTAAATTTCTGAAGTGATTTCCCTTCTTTTATACTCCCTCCATTGCAACGAACAAGATGCGCATGCATTTCAATGTTTAAGTTTGACGATCAACTAGGCCAACAATATATAAGTTACGAGATTCAAAAGTTATATTATTAAAAATCTTTTTTCAAATATGAATTTAATGGTATATTTTTTTGCCGAACATAACCCCCTTTCATGTCTCCCACCAGATAAATTGCACACTGGACTACCAAGCCAGCTATTTTGCCCCCTCAAGCTTCTAAATGAGTCGCGAGGAAACAACCTCGGTTTCAAATGTGTGTGAGTCCTGTGCCACGGGCATGTTAGGACCACCAGTGGGGCGATGCTTACGGTTAGTTTGAGATACTGGTAGAGGAGAAAATATTAGAGGTTAGAATTAGAAGTCAAGGAAGTGGGGAGCCAGATCCGACAGTGGGAGGCCCCACAACAATCGGAGACAAAGAAGAAGAAAGAGTGGTGGTGCATCGATGAAGAATTACGGACGACTAATGTGAGTACGGGGTGGGTGAGCAAGAGGTTTACATGAGGGTTGTTGCTTTCGCCAGCAAAAGCAATACACCAATTTGGTAGGACAATCTGAGAGACAAAGATAGATATGGAGGGGGAGTAATGTGTCGTACAACATATTAACGAAGTGCAAAACGTGCATTTTCTTCTTCTTCTTGGGTGGGTGTGTATTTTTTTTGGGGGGGGGGGGGGGGGGGGGGGGTATGGTATTATGGAAAGCAGATTCACACCTACCTAGGTAAATTTATGCAAAGTCCAACCATGACCAAGACATAAAGCTATGCAAAAGGCCACATGACATGGTTCCTTAGTATGAAACGATCCTTAACCAGCCGAACCATTTAACTTGAACGGGAAGGGAGGAATACATACATTTGTCAAATTTGTGTCAACTCCCCCCATTTTACAATTCGGCGTCGTGCATCCAGTCCAGTCTCCACCCCCAAACCCAACTAGGATGACATCATTTCACGGATGCGGGAGAAAATTTGTGGGTCGCCGGACCCCTTAGAATTATAAGTTGAGGAAGCGGAGCCAGATCCGACAGTGGGAGGCCCGCTGAGTCGGAGAAAAGACGAAAATAAGAGTGGCGGCGCATCGACGAAGGATTATAGACAACAAATGTGAGTACGGAGTGGGTGAGCGAGAGATTTATCAGAGGGTTTTTGCCTTTGCCGGCAAAAGCAGTACAACAATGTGGTGGGCCGATCTGAGAGACAGAGATAGATATGGAGAGAGGGAGAGTGATGTGTGTTACAATAGTACTAGTGAAGTGCAAAACATGCATTTTCTTCTTCTTCTTCTTCTTCTTTTTTGGAAGGGAGGAGGGGTATGGTCTTATGGAAAGCAGTCTCATGCCTACCTAGGTAAATTTATGCAAAGTCTATCGGCGAACAAGACATAAAGCTATGCAAAAGGCCAGATGACATGGTTCCCAATATGAAATGATCCTTAACCAGCCGAACCATTTAAATTGAGCGGGAAGGGAGGAATACATGCATTTGTCAATTTGCGGCAACTCCCCCCATTTTACAATTCGGCGTCGTGCATCCAGAGTTCCAGACCGCTAGCTCTCCGCCCCAAACCCAACTAGGATGACAGCATTTCACCGATGCAACGGGGCGCACGTGGATCAAACCTACTTGTAAACCACCGGAAGAACAGCGGGCGTCCCGGACGTGTACTGTTAACGTTTAACCCCAAAAAAGGATCATCTTCTGAAGAAGAAAGCAAACCCAATCGATGGATCGTTTTCCAGGGTCTGCAAGGCGAAAGCGGCGCCTTCACCTACCACTCCAAATCGATCCAGTTGTCCCTAGCTAGCTTGCACCTGGCCGTATGTATGATTTCGCGGCCGCGGACGGCATGTGAGTCGTTGGCGACCGACCGAAAGAGATGATTAGATTAGATTAGCCACCGAATAAACAAGACCTGCAGAGATGGGATCATTGGGAGTGTGGTTGAGTAGAATGTGGGGGAGGAAGCTGCATGCATGAAGCGCGGAGACGCATAGAAAAGGGAGGGAAGCGAGGCACAAAAGTCAGAATTGGGTAAAGCATCTAATCCTGCTGGCTGGCTGGCTAGATCGGCGCCATCATCACCAGACAGACAGAGCCGAGGACACCAGCTAGCTGCTGCTATGCAAACGCCGACATTCCCTGATCGAACGATCGATCGATCTTACTGGTTTCACATTCTCTCCTTCACTGCTGGTAGTTAATGGCGCCACTAGTTAATTGTATACTCCCACTAATTGAGCTGTGTGGGGTGGGAGCGAGATCTTTTTTTTTTTTGAATGGAAGCAAGATCATGGTACATGGGGTAGGTGGATTGTGTACCCTCTGCCTTTGCTTTCTTTCTGAGAATCAAGCGTGGCCCTTTACTAGATGATAGCAGTGTTTTGTTGGGCGAACTAAACTTACCTTGGATGGTTAGGTTTCTTCTGATGGAACCAATCTACCAGGTTCAAATTCTAGACTTAGTACTGATGGTCGCATTTTTCCGACGATGTTTATTCAGTGAAAGGAGACGTTTCAAAAAGAGCAGTGTTCTGTTAGACGGGTTCCTTGATCACTCGCCCATCTAGCTCCGACATTCCCTAATCGATCAATCGCCCCGATTTCACATTCTCTCCTTCACCGCTGGTAGTTAATTGCACTGTCAATAGTTAACTAGTATAGTATACTAATAGTTGAGGTGTATGTGGTGGGAGCGAGATCATTCTTTTGTTTAGAAAGGAGGCAAGATCATGGTACATGGGGGTAGGTAGATTGTGTAACCTTTCCTTTTTTTCTTTTCTGAGGATCAACATCTTTAGGAGTAGTATGTTAATGGGTGGCCCGTCGGCGTCGATGGCCCAGCCCACGCTCTTTTTCTTTAGTGCCAAGCCCTGAAAATCCACGGTTACATCGCTCCCTTCATTTTCCCGCAAAGGCTATATCCCGCTTGTCGCAAGTCTTCTTTCGGTCTCGCCTGAAATATCTACAGTTGTGGGCCGGCCCATTTGCGCATACCTAAAAGAAATTAGACTTAAGAAAAAGGGGCGCGCAGGATTCGTGTTAAATTAGTAGGTTGCGACCTTGTTAAAAGAAAAGGAGACGATTTTCTACTGGTTTCTAGGTTTTTTTGGTTTTGTTTTTTCTTGTGTTTTCAATGGTTTTTCTTTTTTTTCTATTTTTGGTTTTTTATTTTCATTATTTTTCTTGGTTTTCTTTGTTCTTTTTCGTTTATCACTAGCTTTTTTCTATTATTTTTCTCTCTCTTTTTTCATTGGTTTTCTTTTGTTTTCTCTCAGGTTTTCATTGTTTTCTTATACAAATTGTTGGTATATATCTAATACTCCCTCCATCCCACAATATAAGAGCATTTTTCACACTAGTATAGTGTCAAAAACGCTTTCACATTATGGGACGGTGGGGGTACATTTTTCTGGTGCACGTTTAATATTTTCTAAATACAAGATTAACATTTATTGAATACATGGTAAACATTTTTTCTATATACATTTCACATTTTTCAAATGTTTGATTATCATTTTTCAAATACCATATTAACATTATTTGAATACATGATCAGCATTTTTTCTATACACACTTTACAGTTTTTTTCAAGTTCTTGATTAACATGTTCAAATACAAGTTCATTTTTTTTTTCAAATACATGGTCAACATTTTTTCTATTCATTTTTCCCCAAATGCTTGATTAACATTTTATGAATACATGGTCAACATTTTTCTTATAAACATTTAAATGCTGCTTGATTAACATTTTTTTAAATACAAGTTTAACATTTTATGGGTACATGGTCAACATCTTTTCTATACACATTTAGCATTTTTTTAAATGCTTGATTAACATTTTATGGATACATGGTCAACTTTTTTCTATACACATTTAACATTTTTTAAATACATGGCCAACATTTTTCTATGCACACTTAACATTTTTTAAATGCTTGATTAGAAAAATAAATACTTTTTAAACATTTTTTCATATTCTTGGATTAACATTTTTTAAATACATGATCAACTTTTTCACACACATTATATATTTTTGTAATACATTTTTCATATACATGAGAAACAGTTTCTCTGTGTACATTAAACATTTTTTCAAATGCTTGGTTAACCTTTTTTTAAAATGTTTTATGCAAAATGTTTTTTTGTAATATATTCATTTAGTGGCCTCCCGCGCGCTGAGCCGGCCCATACGCTTGCGCAGCTGCAGACGCTTCAGCGAGTCGGAAGATTGCCTTGCTATAAGCGAGATATAGCCGCATCCTTGTTTTCCCGTCTCAGCCTCCCGAGAGGTGCCATGAGCACAGTAGTGTCCTCCGTGAAGGAGCCCCATAGTTGATGCTCTCCGTCAAAAATAGTGAGCACGCCCACCATCCAACAGACCAACGCCATGTTTCTGTTTCCATGATAAGTCGATGATTCCCATATTCCTTTTCAACTGATTTATGCGGCACACTTTGGTAATAAAATCCAATATGCGTCCGGCTGAGAACAAGGATCCAGAGGAGCAAACCTGATCTCATGCTTACTCGTACCGAAAGAACAACAAAAGACAAGGACAAGAACACTCAGGGAAGAAACGTCATGGAATCACAAGTCTTTACTGATGTGAGCTTTACATATTGCACTCGGCCCATTCCACATTGATGACCCGTGGAAAACTCTACCAGGACCAACTTATAGAAGGAATAGGTTGATTTAATTGCCTCATTACCTTACATATTTCAATTGCAGTCCCCTGCTTTACCGCTTGGCCATGCCATCAAAAGATGCGATTGTCTGAGTTATTTTAGACAGATCCCTCGATAGGTCATCCTGGCCAGATGAGTAGATCGGATGGAAAACATAGAAGTTTCTTTCTAGGTTCGGGCCCTCACCATGGAGGTAAACCCTAATGCTCGGTTGTATTGATTGTGTATAGGGGTTACAAAGATGATTGAGGGATTGAATATGAAACTCCAGGCTGGGCATTGTTCCTATAGACTAGTCTGACCTGCATTTTTTTTTTACATATTTCAGACTTCACCTAGCAAAGCACATCAGCAATATTTTTTGGATAAATGGCGGAATTTATTGACTCAAAATGAAGCATCAAGAGGATACAGACACAATGAGCTCACACCTATTCTCTGCATCGTTAGGATGCACGCAACCAACACGAACACACGCACACAAAAACACGCTAGCAAATAGCAAAATCATATAAGATCAAAGTTATGCTTAAGCGAGAAAAATGAAAAAAAATGAAGCGATCATAGCAGCAAACATCAAACTACAACATTGGTCGTATTCGCATCACCATCTTATGACACCACACGGACGACGTCTTCTTCAACAACAACGCCTTCAGGAAGGGAATGACGCTCAAGCATCGTCGTCACCGGATCCAATCACCCAAGGTCAGAATCTAGGTTTTCACCCTGAAAAACCAGTCTGAGTATATCCGAACAATGCCTTCAACAAGGTAACAACGTAAAAACGTCGACATTGCAAGGTATAACCAACTCGGGTCAGGCCTAGGCTTTCACCCGGAGCTCGAGACTCGGTGTTCAAGTAGCATCACCATGTATGTCACATGTGTTATGACCACCACTTTTCCGCGACCCAGCGACATGCGATGTGCAATCGTTGTTGCTGCACAACTATCCCTTTGCGTCAAGCTGTTGTCAATAGTTTGCATCTCCCCTTCAAAAGTCAATCATCGGATCTGAAGGAACAAACCTCATGAAGATCTTTCGGTGACCACTGCAATCACGCCCGCCAACGCCTCCGACAGGAAGTCGCACATGAGCCCTACTGCCACATCCAGCCAAGGCACCTCTGCGTCAGCACAGACACACCTATACCGCCACCGCCTCCCGATGTGTAACTACAGCGAGGAACGGGAGCTTGTGGTGTCGGCCCGGCATTTAGATGAACACGGCGTGATTCAGCGAAGGGTTCGCCAGGCAATGATGGAAAGCAGCCTGTGGCGGCAGTTGGTGAAGCATCGTGCGGAACCAGATCTACGAGGATCCCTTAGCCTGCCGTGCGCCGCCGGGCTTTTGCTTTTCGATCTGGAGCTAGACGCCGGTGCCAGCTGCCGCTGAGCCAGTGAAAACGAGCCCCACTGTAGGTCACAACCGGAGGCCACTCATCCAGTATCACTGTGAGCGCCCTCGACTTCACCATGCAGCCATCAGGCACCATCAAGACTGCATCCAAGGACAAACGAGATGTGGGGTATGTCGTTTGATGCGCCTCGAGGAGAAGCCACCAACAAAAGAAGACCGCCGCTGGGAGGGAGCATGGCGTCCAAGAGGGCAAGCCCGCCGCCACCGCGGCAAGCGCCGGCGGCAACGGCGGCCCGGGGTGGCTCCGGTGAGGAGAGGACCTGGCGGCGCCGATCGGGATCTCCCGGGTCGCCCCTCCCGAGCGACACGGGAGTCAGTTTGTAAATTATCCGACATCAACAATATTTGAAGATCTCATCGAAGTCAAAAGAGGCCACCTCATTAGATCTGTCCGTTGCCAAGCAAGGGAAACCTATGATCATCAAAATGGAGTGGCTTCAACAACCACGGTTCTGAAACTCGTTTTCGGAATGTGTTGTCCAAATCGCGGGGTGCTGAAGTTTCTTTTCTTGGCCTGCTGTAATACGAACCCGTTTTAGTCAATAAAGTTCCTGAGTGACAGAAAAATTACAGTCAAACCCCCCACGTCCCGTCCTGTTCGTCTCTCCCGTCCGCGACCCCGGCGGCCAAGCCCCAGCGCCCGGCCGCCCGTCCCTCTCCGCCGTGCCCGTGCCTCCGCCCCACTCCGTCCGCGGGCCCGGAAGGCGACGCCGGCGGCCAGGCCCCGGCGCCCACACCTCTCCCCGCCCCTCTCCGCCGTGCCCCTGATCCGCCTCGCTCCGCCCGCCCTCCCTGGTTCCCTGCCACCGCCCCCCTCCACCCTCGACCCCGCCTCTGCCGAGAGCTGGCCATCCCGTCAGCGACGGAGAACGGCGCCAGCGGGGCGTCTGAAGGTGAGCCTTCTCCACTATTTACTCCCCTCCCCCTCCTCAGTTACTTGTCTGATTTATTTTTGTTCCCCATTTCGGTAAAACCCTAGAAACTAGCACCTGAGGTTCATGTACATCCGGAATCTCAGTTTTACCAGATAACCCAAACTTGCCGAGTAAACTGTGCATCTGGGCGGCTGTTTCTTGTTGGTATGTCTTTTATTGTATTTTGTTTTGCATCTTAAATATGTAGTGTGGAGCTTGTTTAGTGACGTATAAAGGAAATTTGATTCATGATGAGCACGTGCTAGCGTTTCGGATTTGCATTTTAAGATGAAATTCAAATAAATGTTATAATTCATAAATTTATATAGCCCTTAATTTTGTCTGTCCTCTATGCAGCAAGCCCATTTTCCAGGTCAAGAAGCAAACACATACTTGCTTTATTATTCACTTATGTGCGGTCATGTAAACTCTCTGATCATATTTGTTCTGTCACTTGCGTAAAATTACCGAACAACCTGTTGCTAGAAATTAGTAGAATCTCACATATTGTATGTAGAGCATGTATGATGAGTGTTTTTTTAGAAGATCTGTCAACATATCTTTCATGCCGGTCAAAGCGAAAAGGATTCAGATATTTCAAGAAATATATGAATGAGGCAAATCATTCTTAAATTAACACCCTTCAAGCCTTTGCAAAAGCTTTATCACTCATTAGCTTTCGACTTCTCAAAAGTGTATTGGCAGATAAATTATTGTCTCAGAGATAGGCAATCGATTATCATACTTTTAATCTCACTCCAGATCATAGTATTTATTATATCTGATAATAGCCATGTCAGCATGTGTCACCTGTCTGGGCAAAGGAAATTGATGTCAGTTATTTTTGGCTTAAACTACTACAAGTACATGTTGTTTGGAGTTCTTTCTTAACCTTAATGGCTTCATTTGATATCCCTGTTCTACCTTCATTGAGATGTTTACCTGTAGATTGTAGGAGGTATTCCATTTTTGTCATATATTCTCATTAGCCTGATTGCAGAATTGTTCTTGTATTACTTGATTTGCTATTGGATAGAATATTTGGACTATGCCTCACCACCTAGAAATTAATCATGGACGTGCCTAGGGAAATAATTATAGATAAGTCACACAAATCATGAATGGTCTCATTTCTGCACATGAATTCAGATAGTCTTGGCACTTGTTTTCCAGAGCAGTTTTTCTGTTAGTCCCCTACCAGCATTGTGCATCACATCATGCTTCACATTTATTAGTTGTAGACTCCCTTTTCTTACATTGTATCTACCATGCAGATAAATCTTTCCTCATGGCAAAGCCAGCCTATGCGACAAGCAGCCTCATTTTAGGATATGCTTTATGCTCGAGCTTGCTTGCGATCATTAACAAGTACGCCATCACCAAGTTCAGTTACCCTGGCCTCCTCACTGCCCTACAATACTTGACATCCGTGGTTGGAGTTTGGAGCCTTGGGAAGCTCGGTTTCCTCTACCATGAGCCCTTCAACTTCCAGATTGCCAAAAAGTATGCGCCTGCTGCTCTTGTCTTCTACCTCGCCATATTCACCAACACCCACCTCTTGAAGCATGCCAATGTTGATACATTTATAGTGTTCAGATCCTTGACCCCTCTGCTGGTTGCTGTCGCTGACACCACGTTCCGGAAGCAGCCATGTCCTTCAAAGCTCACATTCTTGTCCCTGGTGATTATCTTGGGAGGCGCAGTTGGCTACGTGATGACAGATTCAGGGTTCACCCTCACGGCATACTCGTGGGCAGTTGCTTATCTGATCACCATAACCACTGAAATGGTGTACATAAAGCACATGGTGACTAACCTGGGTCTGAGCATATGGGGCTTTGTGCTCTACAACAATCTTCTTTCACTGCTCATGGCCCCCGTGTTTGGGGTTCTGACGGGGGAGCACCTGTCGGTCTTCAGAGCCATTGAATCAAGGGGCCAAAGCTGGTTCCAACTTGACGCGTTTGTTGCCGTGGCACTGTCCTGCATATTCGGGGTGCTCATTAGCTTCTTTGGTTTCGCGGCAAGGAAAGCGGTCTCTGCCACGGCGTTTACGGTGACGGGAGTCGTCAACAAGTTCCTGACGGTTGCAATCAATGTTATGATCTGGGATAAGCACGCAAACACATTTGGTTTGGTTTGTTTGCTCTTCACTCTGGCAGGTGGAATACTCTATCAGCAGTCTGTCAAAAGTAAAGGAAGTACTCCAGCGCATTTTGAGGCTGTAGCTAACAAAGGCCGTGGTGATGATGATGAAGCTGAGTTTGATCCGGAGAAGCAAAGCTTAGTTTCGTCTCCAAAGGACTCAGATGCCTGATACATGTTGTTTAGCAGGTACTCAGTTTTGTCCTTCTGTCTAGAACAGACACCTTTTTTTTTTTTTGCGGGAATGTCTAGAACAGACACCGAGTCTTCAAAACTTGTTATAACTATGCAATACAGACAATTCAGGATGTATTTTGTTGGATGGCACGCACTCACATCACAAGTTACATGTACACTAGAATTATTTTTGTTCCCATCGTCTTATTCCCGGTTGTTTATGCAACTACTATTGTGTTGTTTACTAGAATCACCTGCCTTTTTCATGAACATGTAGTCGTTAGTGATCTCTATTGTTGCTCCTTATAGAGGAGTCTCTATTGTCTGCAGCAGCAATAACTCTGTACACTGCATATTATTGGTAGAGAAATCGCAGTTTACAGCAGTATCGGTTAATCATTTGCAGCGTATAAACCTCAGTCTTAAAGCGTGAGATGATTTTTCCGGCGATGTAGAATTGTTGAGCATGCATAATAGACTCTCTTTTACAATGATGTATATTGCTTTTATGCTTATCAGCTTCATGCACTGGTACTTTACTCTCATAGTATATCTCTTTGATGGAGTGAGGGTGTACTTTACTCTGCAGTGAAGTGAGTTTCCTGGCTCTTAATACTATCTGGACAGTTGTCCAAATGAATAGATCATGACGAATAAGTTTACATATGGGCTCCACTGCTCAGTTTCAATGTCAATGGGCGATTTGTAATCTCAGGCTCACAAATGATCATGTGTCAATGATTATGATAGTTTTTGTGCCCCCCCCCCCCCCCCCTAGCCCACCAGGTTCGACGCTTCGGTGTGTCATTAATGTGGATTATACATTCAGCAGAGATGGTGTTCTCGTCGATAACAAGGCGCTTGTGACTTTGTCAGTCTTGAATTAGTAGGTGATGCGTGAGTATGGTGTGAGTGACCGAGTGTTTTGCGTCCATGTTGTGCCTTGGTGTTTCTCAAAAAGATGACCGTGTACTTCTTACTTCTTCGGGTCCTTTTCATTTCGATTGTTCCAAGCAGTAGAGTGAATTGCACTTTCTTTCCCCTGGCCGCAACAATGTGACAACCTTTAGTAGTACGTACTCCCTCCGTTCAGAGTTCAGAATTACTTGTCATAGAAATGTATGTTCTAGATGTATTTTAGTTTTAGATACATTATTTTTTTATTTCTACGACAAGTAATTCAGGATGGAGGGAGTACCATATTTAAAGTATTCTCGCATTTTACCCCTTATCCTGGAACATCATTTATTTATTGCAAGATCCCTTTTGGGATCAAAAAGTCTGGAAAATCATTTATTTATTGCAAGATCCCTTTTGGGATCAAAAAGTTTGAAACTAGAGCAGTGTCCCTATAATCTCTTAAGAATCTTTTGTAGCACCCAACAATCTTCAATGGTGGCTATCTAGTTCACCATTCCGGTACAATATCTTGCTCGTAACCTCTAGATATTTGTACGAAAGCACTAACGCCCACACGTGTGGGCGTCAGCCAACTCAACCACACGCCTCCATCGCCGTCCAGCAGTCTCTACACGAATCTTGGCACATTTTGGCTGATTTTGTGTGTCACCTAGGACAAGGCGTGTGTGTGGTGTGTGAGAGAGTTCGCCCACACGCCGGTTGCCTCCCCGCGGTCAACGGTTGCCACTTGGGGGCGTGCGGTGGAACTGATTTGCGCCCGCACGCCACGCCCGACTGCGGTTGCCGTCGCGCACTTCGCCCCCCCTCCCCTCACGGTTCCATTTACTCCCCACTTCATTACTTGCACAACCCATCCCACAGTTCAGTCGATTGGAAGAGAAGGCGAGAGGAGAAGGCGACGGCGGAGGCGGAAGAGTCGACGGCATTCGCGGCCGTCGGTGGGACTCGCCGGACCGGAGTATCTTCGCCGGAGCGCCTGCAGATTGAAGGTAATGCTCCTTCCCACACTCAAAATCCTTGCCTGCATTTCTCCCCTCTCCTCTGTGGTCGATGCTTCGCTCGAGATTCAGGCGGGTTCGCGATGCGCCGGCGTTCCCGCCGGCGGCGGAGTCTTGTGCTTGCCGTTTTCGGTGGTATTGAGCAGTTTCGTCGCCCCTACGGTGGCGGTCACGCTGGTATTGTTCGGCCTGTCTGCAGCCACAACCTGGTTGTGCCTTGGGATTGGGCCGTCGTTTTTCTGTCTGATAGTTGCGCATTGCCTCGAAATGCTATTTGTGATCAGTGCAGGGAGATTTTTGTTGATGAATTTCAGGTTATGATAGTTGCCATTGAACCCTAGATCTAGGTAGTTGTTTTTCAAAGTGTAGTATGAAGACAGACATGGTAGTTTCAGTAACTATCTGCACTGTATGGCAACTAATTTCCTGATCGACTGTGATAGTTGCCACAAATATGTTTTCCATATGGCAACTAATTTCGTGCACATGTTATTGCTGTTGCCACGCTGTAGGCATGGTAAAGTGTAGTAAATAGGTAGTCATGGCAGTTTCAACAACTATGTGCACTGAATGGCAACTAATTTCCACATCAACTGTGTCAGTTGCCACAAATATGCTTTCCATGTGGCAAGTATTTCTGTGAACACACTATGGCTGTTTGCCATGTTGTACGCAGGATAATGTGGCAAATTCACTGTACTACAGACCCAATTTTGTGTTTTGCCACGCTGACTTGTGATATCTGAACATATTTGGCCGTACTAAATGGCAACTCATTTTTAATACGAGGTCAGTGTGTGAATTGCCATTACAGGTTGTTCGGTAGATGTTTTCAACTCTTTTTTGAATTGTTTTGCATTTTAACATGGCAATTTCAACCTAGCACATTTTTCCTTTAAACACATGGCAACTCATTTTGTATGAGGACAGGGTGTGAGTTGCCACATTATATGTTTGTGCAGTGGAAGATTTGTGCCTTTCTTTCGTAATATCTTGTGCTAACATGGCAACTTCAACATTTCGTTTTAAGTGCATTACGATCTGTACATTTTTCAAGTGAAGCCAATGTGTTTAGTTGCCACATTTATGTTTTGACAATCATAGGGTGCATGTGTGTTCATATGATATTTGCCTTCACTATTTGCCACTTTCAATTGAGCCCATGTGGCAAGTACATTCTGTTAGGTGGCAACTGCTTACTTCATACTCCCTCCGTCCCAAAATAAGTGTCTCAACTTTGTACTAGCTCTAGTACAAATTTATACTAAGCTCAAGACACTTATTTTGGGACGGAGGGAGTACTTTTCATTTCCACCCTGACATTTTGGTTTGTTCTTGCCTCAGTAGAATGGCTCGCGGCGATCATCAAGACGATGATGATGATTTCATGGATGTACCGCAGCAGAATCGGGCAACTGGACGGATAAAAGACGGCAATGAGGTAACTGTCCACCCCCTCCTCGCCCCCTCCATATGTTTTTGAATGTCACATTGAGCTTGCAATCGTTTGTTAGGAACTAAATTTTCATGACAGTGAAAACATGGCAACAAATGATCATTTGTCTGTTTTGCAGAAGAAGAAATGTAATCGCAATAGGGCTTCACAGGAACGCCTGACTTCATTGACCGAGAGATTTACCGACAATCAGAAGGGAGCTGCTGTTGAGATGGGTATGCAGGCTCTGATGGATGTCCGGTGCAAGAATCTAGTGAATCCTGTATGCGACTGGCTTGGTGAGATTTACGACTCCGCCTCCAGGGAATTTGTGATTCCGGGACGTGGAAGACTGCCGTTAGACGAGGAATCCGTGTTTTGCACTTTGGGTGTGCCCCGTGGAGAAATCAAAGTCCTGTATGAGGTCAACAATAAGATTGAGGAAACGTTGTTTCCCTGTTTGTTTCCTGGGTTGGCATCCAAGCCGAACACGACTTTCCTAGAAGATTCGCTGCAGGCCATGACAACCCATGGCGAGGTTTTTAAGATGAAGCTACTCATGTACCTCATCTCAGCTGTTTTCGCGCTGACCACTTCTCTTCGCCCAAGCAACAAATGCTTCCCCATCCTGGTGAATGATCTATCTCTACTCCTTTATTTCCTTCAATTTTTTGGCTCCGATGTCATGTGTAAGCTAGTCACTGCCAGTTATTTTGATGTTTTTTCATTTGATTTCTGATGTGGCAACTTGTTGTCCTTTAATTTGTGTCGTGCAGGCGAAACTGAAAGATGTGAAGAACATGAATTGGTGTAAGTTTATTGCTGACTTCCTGCATGATGCATTCTCAAACAAGATGTACCAGAAGGGTTGTCGACTGCATTTAATGGTATTTTTTTACCAGTCCTTTGCGAACACTCTTAACACCTTGATTTATGCATGGCAAGCATGATGGGACATTGTGGCAACTAACATCATAACAAGATGGCAACTGCCATCATACCATGATGGCAACTAACACAGACAGATGGCAACTTCTTTTTTTCTTTTCATGCACTTCAACTTGATGATTGTAGGAACATACATTAGCTTGTTTTTGCAAAATACCATGATGGCAACTGATATTTTTTCCTTTTTAAATTGTTGTACATCAGCTCATGTACGTCGACTGTCTTGATCTGTCCACCGTCGACTTCACTGGGACAGGAGGCCCGCCGCCTACACACAAGTTTGTTGTTTCTGCGTGGACTTACAATGCTGTCAAGGCTGTGCTTGCTGCAGACAGGGTAACTGATACCAAATATGGGAAACTGCAGGTTAGTTCTGGTTTCTTTCTCTACACAGCATTCTTACAATTTTTGTTGCATAACATATGAAAAAAAAAATCCTCATATGACAACCGTCTGTGGCTAACAAGAGATGACTACCTTGTTAGCCATGGCTGTCTGCGCATGGTATCCATGTCTCACTCCACATGGCAACTCTGTCAGCCGTGCTGAAACTTCTATTCTCTTCCTCTCTTTTTTTATTTGCAATACATGAACTGTTAGTTAGTGTTCATCATTTTCTCTCTTAGATCCTAGCTGTTTTTTTGGTTATTTCTAGCTGATGGGCAAGCATGCTATAGACTACAACGTGTTTGGGGGCCTCAAAACTTTGGAAAGTGGATGGATGTGCACTCAGCTCCGTCTTGTCCTACTGACGTAATCAAGGATATATATCTATGGTTGCTTTGGATTATTTTTGATCTTGTGAAAGTGACTCTAACATGGTTGGTTATTGCTGCTTCTTGTTTCGTGCACAGGTGAGGGCACCTGTTGAGCATCTAATTGGGCAGTTTGAATCCGGAATGATCAGCTTGCTCGGGAAGTTGGTTGAGGGTTGGACATCCCTTAATGGCTCTAACAGAGACGCGGTTGCGAGGCAGTTCACTACATTTGTTGCAGAACAAACACATCGGCCAACTGGTTGCCGTTGCCGGTACGACTACAACAGTTCCTAAGAGCTTGCTGACACACAAGATGAACTAGATGGAGATGCTGCTCTCAACAAGGACGATGACGATGACATGGAGAACGTGCAGCACGACACCGATGATGATGAACATGTTGATGTTCATGCAGGTGGTAAGAAGGGGAAGGCTGCACCAGATGTCCCCTCACCGGAGAAAGTCAAAGAACATACAACTGCGAGAGGCGAGGGGGTGTCGCCCTCAAAGAGGGGGAGGGCTCCACGGGATGTTGGGCAGGGCTCTCCTGGCAAGAGGTCTAGGACCAACCCCGTAGCTGCTAGGAGGAGGTTCAAATTCCATTTTAGTGTTTTCTTTTGTCTATCTTTTTGAACAGACTGACCCTTTTTTGCATTTGTTTTGCTAAGCGTGGCAACGAATTTCGTGTCTGACACTTGGCACCTTTTTTTTGCCACTTTCTTATACGTGCAGTGAGGCGACAACTGATGGACGAGCAGTTACGAAGAAACAGGCACCAACACCAACCCGTGTTTCTGCTCGATTGAACAAAGGTGCCCCCATTGCTGGTGACACCCCTTCCACCAGGTCATCTCCTCGTACGATGACGTCCAACACCGGGGATCCTGTCGTGTTGCCAGACATGAGAAAGCCAGTCAAGGAGTAGGTTATCCCTGTTCTTTCATTGCCATAGTGCTATATTTTTGCTTTTCAATGCAGCTGTTCAGCTTGCCACATGGGCTACTGCCATCAGTCCCACATGGCAGCTGTTGTTTTTCCAATGATCTCTTTCTTTTAACTGCATGGCAACTCCTGCTTGTTTTTGCATGGCAACTGCTATCTAGGCCAAATGGCAACTCTTATTGCACCTACATGGCAACTACCATCTTTCCATTGGCTTGTCTGCTCATCCATACCTAGTTTTGAAATTGCATTCCTGGCAGATCAGACATTTTTTTTTTCATTTTTCAAGATGGCTACCATGGCAACTCTTGCTTGTTCTGCATGGCAACTTCTAACTATGTCACATGGCAACTCTTATTCCACCTACATGGCAACTACCAGCTTTCCATTGGCTTGTGTTCTCACTCATACCTAGTTTTGAAATGGCAGCCCTGGCACATCACACATTTTTTCATTTTTTAAGATGGCTACCATGGCAAATATTTTTTGTTCATTTTTAATACCTTTCATGTGCTTTTCCTTTGCAGGGTGAAGAACACTACTACACGCGTGACCAAGCATGTCATTAGGGACCCACTTGAACGCCTTCATTCAAAGTTGTCGACATGTGGCAACTCAGATATTCATGAGGCGCCAGTCGACAAAACTGCTGTTGCACCGTCAATTGTTCCCACTAGCTCTAACGTAAGTGGCTGACCATCTCCGCCGGTTGCAGATGTGCAGGCTACACCAACAGGCATCCGTACATCAGGGAGTGACGAGTCGGTATCTACCAGGACTGCTGAAATATTGCCCACTCTGTTGGCAATGAAGGATGCTGCTGTGAGCCATGCCACCCCATCAGCAAGTGTTGAAGTGGACGCCCCCGAGACCAACCTAAGCAAGGAAGATTCCCGCTCATCTGACACAGATTCCAAGCGTGTGCGTGGTGGCACTCATGTGTCCATGACAGAAGTGGCTGAGGCGACGGTTCATAATGATATGCCATCCACAGGTGAGAGTCTTGGCGTAGAGGTTGCTAAGGCGACCATTTCGCGAGCTGGTCTTCCACCTAGGCGTCGTAGCCCCCGCAAGCAATCAATAGACATACCCAATGCACCGGCTGTAGCTAGGAGTAGCAGAGATGATTCTGGTTATGTTCCTGCATCCACACTGTTACCACCACCTGCCAAAAGCAATGTTATGGAGAAACCGGAAGACCGGAGTACAACTGATCCAGGTGGCAAGACGGGCACGAGTGACGGAGGTGAATGTCCGGAGCAGACTGCGTCTTTACCCGCAGTGGAGAACCCCAACTTAAATCTACGCACTTCCAAGCTCCCAGTCAATGTTGGTGTCCCCTACAGCCCAAACAAGAAGATTGTCAAGAAAGCTGCGACTGATACCGCTGACAACATGCCCCGCCCTATGAATAAGCCCGATGATTCTGCAGCGGCCGATTCAGAAATGTTTGTTGATATTTCACCCTTGGATTCTGCCCCGCAAATTGTTCGTGGTCTAGCTAGTAGGCATGAGAGGCACCCAATGGCCTTCACCCCACCGAGCTTTAGCCTTGGCATCAGTTAGGATCAATCGGTGGTGCAAGATCCTACGCCAGTTGCCTTTGCTTTCCCGGCAGGCATGGCCGCAATGATGGCGCAACCAATGGTCGAGGACAGGAAGGCTGTCAAGGTCACAGAGCCGATCGTGCAAAGTACATTTCTTCTACGCTTATCATTTTCTTGTATACATCTGTGTAGTCTGACTTTTGTCCCAAGCATTTTTTTGGGGTTCTCACTTGTGATGGTAACTGTTATGTGATGATGTGGCAACTTGATTTGCTACACCATGTCACCTACATTTTTGTTGCCATGCTGCATTTTCCATTCGGCAACCACATGGCAACTAAAGTTGATACAACATGGCAACTGTAGTTGTTGTCACATGGCAACTACAGTGCACTACACATGGCAACTGGATTTGCTGCACCATGTCACCTGCAATTTTGTTTTCATGCTGCATTTTCCATTCGGCAATCACATGGCAACTGGAGTTGACACAACATGGCAACTGTAGTTGTTGTCACATGGAAACTACAGTGCACTACACATGGCAACTGGATTTGCCTCCACATGGCAACTCCCTACTTTTTGTACCTACATTTCATATCATGCACCCTTTCTTTTCACACTACATTTGTTTTGTTTTCTAGGTATCCTAACCCACTTTTTGATCCTTGCAGGCACCCCTGAGGAGATTTCGCCGTCACTTGATGAAGCTTACCGCAGGATTGAGGAGGCAACATTGCAGAGGAGGTCCTCACGAGGTCAGGGGCAATCAAGTTCCAACGTGCCTGCTGAGACGGTATCTGAGGATACCATTAGAAGTGCCACCCCTGGTTTTGTGAGGCGGCACAGGGTAGTTCACCCACCTCCCGCGGATGACTACGAGCCCGAAGTCAAGGGCCCAAAGGAGCAGAACCAGTTGCACGATATTGTCAAGCAATTTGGAAACGCGAGGGCCAGCAGCAAGCACATGAAGGAGCTGAAAGCGTAATGACCACACCACATAACCTCTCATTTTGCTTTGCTCTTTTTACCATTCATCTTTTTTCTATTTCTAGATATGATCCGTTTATGTTTTATTTCTTTTTTTACTTAGTAGACATGATTCTTTCATGTTATATCATTTTCATACAACTCATGTTTGGACAGAACCAAGGTCATACAATGCGAAGCGACGTACGTCGACCTGGGTGATCTTGCCGACTCTGTGAGGCCACTCGGTAAAATGTCGACGAATGTAGTTGTATGTGGGATTGACTTCATCAACAGGCATATGGATATGTCTCCCAACAAAACAATCATGCATTACAGTGTGACCTGCAAAATATGGGATGGTGACTTCCACCACAAAATCCTAAGGAAGCATTTTGCTGCGCATGGTGAATTCAAGCTCACAATGAAGAAATGTGTGAGTACTCCTTCCTTTTTTGCACATTTTTTCCTCCCATGGTATGTTTTTTGCCAGTAGCTACGCTTTCACATGTGGGCTATACCCTGTTTATGTGACAGCTGTTTCATGTGGCAACAACTGCCATGTAAACTGACTTTTGATTTGCATCCCCATACAAACTATGTGGCAACTTCAAACTAAAATACAGGGCAACTTTGTTCATACATGGATGGCAACTTCTTTTAACTATCCACTATAACTAAACATTCTATGTGATTCTACTTTTTGGCCCCTTGCTGCTTTATGTCACTATGTGCCTGTTACTGCAACCGATGATATCCTTACACGTCATTTTCCCAATTACACCATTTTTCTGTTCTTCATGTGAACTCTGCTTCTTCTTTCCTTCATTTTACTTGCAGGTCCTGTTCCCCATGTTCCAGGAGCTTGCACCACACGACCCACACGATAAGTGTGGTCACCACTACGCGGTCTGCCTTGACCTGAAGAACCAATGTTTTGAGGTGCTTGATTCAATGCGTTCGGCAGCTAATGCAGACCTTTCTACGCATGATGAATACTTCATCAACAACCTCAAAGAGACATGGAACCGCCACTACAAACACTCAAAGGTCCAGATTAGACATTTTCCAATTGAGTACGTGGCGCCTACGAAGCAAGGGAACAAGTAATTTCCCATCTCTTTCTTCATGTGTCCTCTACACCAATGCTAACCCTCTTGTCACCTCTGAATTGAAGTTTATTATTGTTATCTCTGTCCTTGCGAGTTCACCTGATTCTTTTCTTGTACAGGATGGACTATGGCTTTCACATATTGGAATACCTTGCAAAGTGGGAAGGTAGACTGGTTCCTGTTGTCACAGTTGCAATGGTCGTTGAGCTTCGCAAAATTTACACATGGAACTGGTTGACGAATGAAGATTTCAACACGTGGTCCGGAGCACATGAGTTCATAGAGGAAGCTGTCAATAAAGTCACCAAGAAGTACAAGTGATCACGTGGTGCTCCATACCGAACGCCTACCTTACATTTTGTTGCCGAGGAATGTAAGATATTACCTTTGTTCTTTTCAAAACTATGTCTGTGTGCTATGTTATGACCGCAACCCCGCGTAGCCTAGTATGTAGTGGTGGTGTGTGAGCGACATTTAAATATTTTATGTAATATATGTGTGGATGTGAACCTATTTAGGCGTGACAACATATACGTTTATGTTTATCATTATTATTATGCTTTCATCGTTGGTAGCACCAGTTTGGTGTTTCGAATGCGTCTACAATGTTTTAAAACATGACAAATGTAGTTCATCAAACATGGTTAGTGAAAGTTATCGTCGTTTTTCATTTGGCTATTTCGTTCTTTGTTTTCATTGCTAACTGTACCGGCTAGCATGGTAGTTTGATCATGTAGCCGTAACCTTTCTGCGGTTGCTGCACGTGACTCTTTTAACTTGTTTCCCATAGTTTGCACACAATACACTATGCATGAGTAAAATGCGTTGACTGAACACGGAAATCTACGCGATGCAGAATCATTACAAATAACATGGCATATTTCAGTAGAACTAACATGACAGATTCAGTATAAACAACACGACAGATTCAGTATAAATAACATGGCAGATTCAGTATACTTAATATGGCAGATCCAGTATACATAACATGGCAGATTCAGTATAAAATAGCATGGTAGATTCAGTATATATGATACGTCTCCAACGTATCTATAATTTTTGATTGCTCCATGCTATATTATCTACTGTTTCGGGCAATATTGGGCTTTATTATCCACTTTTATATTATTTCTGGAACTAACCTACTAACCGGAGGCCCAGCCCAGATTTGCTGTTTTTTGCCTATTTCAGTGTTTCGAAGAAAAGGAGTATCAAACAGAGTCAAAACGGAACAAAATCAACTGGAGAAGTTATTTTTGGAAGATAAGCCACCAAATAGACTTGGACTCTACGTCAGGAGATACGGGAGGTGCTCACGAGGGTGGGGGCGCGCCCCACTGCCTTGTGGGCCCCCCGTAGCTCCCCTGCACCCATATATACTCTCGTACCCTAAAACTTCCAGAACGGAGATTGGATCAGAAGTTCCGCCGCCGCAAGCCTCTGTAGCCACGAAAAACCAATCGGGGCCCTCTCCGGCACCCTGCCGGAGGGGGCCATCATCACCGGAGGCCATGGAGGAGTATCCCGGAGGGGTCTTCATCACCATGAAGGCCAAGGACCAGAGGATGGAGGCCATGGAGGAAGAAGCACAAGGGGAAGAACCTCTCCTCCTCTCTTCCGGTGGTGCCGGAGTGCCATCGGGAGGGGAATCATCGCCGCAGTGATCGTCTTCATCAACATCACCATCCTCATCATCATCCTCATCTCTTTTACGCGGTCCACTCTCCCGCACACCATTGTAATCCCCTACTTGAACATGGTGCTTTATGCCACATATTATGATCCAATGATGTGTTGCCATCCGATGATGTTTTGAGTAGATATCTTTTGTCTTTGGGTTGATTGATGATCTAGATTGGTATGAGTTGTATGTTTTACTTTGGTGCTGTCCTATGGTGCCCTCCGTGTCGCGCAAGCGTGAGGGGTTCCCGCTGTAGAGTGTTGCAATACGTTCATGATTCGCTTATAGTGGGTTGGTGAGTGAACAGAAGCACAAACCCGAGTAAGAGGGATTGTTGCATATGGGAATAAAGAGGACTTGATGCTTTAATGCTATGGTTGGGTTTTACCTTAATGATCTTTAGTACTTGCAGATGCTTGCTAGAGTTCCAATCATAAGCGCATATGATCCAAGTGGAGAAAGTATGTTAGCTTATGCCTCTCCCTCATATGAAACTGCAATAGTGATTATCGGTCTTGTTAACAATTTCCTAGGACAATTCCGCACACCGATCCACCATTGTTCCACACTCGCTATTTATATTATTTAGTATTATATTCTAACTTTATGATAACAACACCTACTACTATGTTTTAGCTCTCCGGTTTCATGCAAAGTTATCCTCTCCATACCCACAACGTAGTTTTGTTTCTCGTTGCTAGTTGGAAGCAAACGTTCGGTGCACGTAGAGTCGTATCAGTGGCAGATAGGGCTTGAGAGAATATTGATCTTACCTTTAGCTCCTTGTGGGTTCGACACTCCATACTTATCACTTCCATCTTTGGAAAGTGCTACGATGATTCCTTGCACTTGGGGATTATCAAGCTCTTTTCTGGCGCCGTTGCCGGGGAGCAATAGCGTGGGGTTGATATTCTCGTGTATGCTTGTTTGCTTTCTTCACTAAGTAGATTTTGTTTTTCCTTTTTGTTTCTGTTTAGTTGTGGGTGAAACATACAATTTTTTTTAAAATGAAAATACAAAAAAATATTACTTGCCTCTCATGCCTAAAAAGTTTTTCAAAAAGAGAAGTGATTTGAAGGTTTTGCATTGAAGGAGTGAGGGTCGACCTTGAGCACTTGTGTTCATGCTCACGGAAACAATGTAGAATCTTTCATGGAATTTTCTTTGTAAATAATTATCCCCTTGTATATATTCATTGTATTATAAAATTAATGTGCCAAGCTTGGTTTTAGGATGATTGGATTGCTTGCTTACTTTGTGCAGAACAAAAACAGAAACTTTGGCTGTAGTGCATGAATTTACAATTTTTACTGGAAAGTCAAATGGTTCTCATTCTTTTTGCACATTACTTATGTAAAAAAAATTTCAAATTTTCAGATTTAGTTTATAATTTTAGGAGTTACAGAAGTTTGGCAAACTTCTAGATTACTACAGACTGTTCTGTTTTTAACAGATTCTGTTTTGCGTGTGTTGTTTGCTTATTTCGATGAATCTATGAGTAGTATCGGAGGGTATGAACCATAGAAAAGTTGGAATACAGTAGATTTAACATCAATACAAATAAAGAATGAGTTCATTACAGTACCTAAAGGTAGTGATTTGCTTTATTACACTAACGGATCTCACAAGTTTTTGTTAAAGTTTTGTGTGGATGAAGTGTCCGAAGGTCGAGGAGCTATCAATATGAGAAGAATAAAGAGAGGAAAGAGTTCAAGCTTGGGGATGCCCAACGCACCCCAAGTAAATATTTCAAAGTATACTCAAGCATCTAAGCTTGGGGATGCCCCGGTTGGCATCCCATCTTTCTTCTTCAACAAATATCGGTATACCTCGGTTTTTGTTTTGTTCACATGATTTGTGTCCTTTGTGTTTTTCCTTTTCTTCAAGAACCATGCTAGCATGAGATAGCCCTTCATTGATTTATAGAGTACTTCATGTGATTCACTTAAATCTTTTAAGTATGATCTTATAGTATTGCTCTTTGTGCTTCACTTAAATCTTTTGAGTATGGTTTTATAGAATGCTTCATGTGCTTCACTTATACATTTTGAGCTTGGATATTGGTCAGTTGTAGAATGCTCCATGAACATCACTTATACCTTTTGGAGTATGAATAATACTATCATTTAAAGTGGGTATGGAAGAGTGTCAACTTTAGGAATTAATGATCCCACTATTTTGGAGGATGTTGAATCTTAGTGTGATATTTATGAAAGTGGATTTAGAAGAGTGTCAACTTTAGTTAGTAATGATTCCACTATTTCGGAAGAGGTTCCAATTGAGTATGAGAACAAAGTTTTTATCCATGATGCCTCTGAAAATTATTATGAGGGAGGAATACATGCTTGTAGGATTTGCAATAATATTAAGTTTCCTCCCTATGTGCTTAAAGTTTTGAAAGTTATGCTTGTTTTGCCTTCCTATGCTAGTTGATTGTTGTTCTTATAAATTGTGTACTCACAAAATCCCTAGGCATAGGAAGTGTGTTAGATTTAAATGTGCTAGTCATATTCTTCAAGATGCTCTCATTGTGCTTTAATTCCTATCTTTTATGTGCGCATCATTGAAATCATCATGCCTAGCTAAAAGGCATTAAAGAAAAGCGCTTGTTGGGAGACAACCCAATATTTACCCTTACTATTTTTGTGTGTCTACATGATTAATCTACTGTAGTAATCATGTTTTATAGCTTTTGTTTCAATAAAGTGCCAAGTAAGACCTTTGGGAAGACTTGGGTGAAGGTTAAAGAGATCTTGCTGTAAAAAACAGAAACTTTGCGCTCACGAGAATAGATGTATTTTTTTACGAGGGTGCTTTTGAGTTGATTATTTTTGCAGAAGATTAATAGACAAATTCCTCACGTCCACCAATTTATTTCATAATTTTTGGAGTAGCAGAAGTATGGTTATTGTTTAGATCATTACAGACTATTCTGTTTCTGACAGATTCTGTTTTCATTGCATAGTTTGCTTGTTTTCTAGTTTCTATGACTTATATTTCTCGATATAAATTATAGAAATGATATGGTACAGTAGGCATTGTGTGAGAACAATTATGAACCTTGTCTTTGACAGTACCCAAGTGCATGGTTTACTCTTTATCATACTAACCTATCTCACGAAGTTTGGATAAGTTTTGTGTGATTGAAGTTTTCAAGTTTTGGGTAAGATATCGATATGAGGAGAATAAGGAGTGGAAGGACCCTAAGCTTGGGGATGCCCGAGGCACCCCAAGGTAATATTCAAGGAAGACTCAAGCACCTAAGCTTGGGGATGCCCCGGAAGGCATCCCCTCTTTCGTCTTCAAAACTATCGGTACACCTTACTCGGAGCTATATTTTTATTCGTCACATGATATGTGTTTTACTTAGAGCATCATTTTCTTTTGTTAGTATTAGCTAGCTGCTATTTAGAATAGTGTTTTTCATCTTTATATTCAATATAAATGTCAAGGATAGCCTTTACCATGCTTATTTTGCTAGTATACATGTTGCTGTTTGAAAACAGAAAGTTTACCGCTGTTGCAAAAATTCCCTAGAAAAGTAAGAGAGTGGTATAATGTTGAATCTTTTTGCATAATGAGCTCTGATGAATATACTACAGTGGGAATTCTCTCTCATATTTTTTGGAGTTAGGGAAGTATTGATACTCTTGCATTCTTTACAGGCTGTACTGTTTTGATAGATTGCTGTTATGTTTGCATTGTTTGCATATGTTTGCTTGTTTAATGATACTATTTAAGGATAGGAGTATTAAATATGTAGATACATTTAGTATGCAATGTTGAATAATATTTTTAGTGTTTTGTTACAGTAGAAAATGATAAGGTTTTGCATTGGTTTATACTAACCTATCTCACGAGTTTTTGTTGAGTTTGGTGTGGATGAAGCTTTTAATAAAAAGAGAAACCATGATATGAGAGGAATTAAGGAGATATAAAAGTTCAAGCTTGGGGATGCCCAAGGCACCCCAAGATAATATTCCAAGAAGTCTCAAGCATCTAAGCTTGGTGATGCCCCGTTAGGCATCCCACCTTTTTTCTTCAACAACTATCGGTTAGTATCGGTTGAGCCTAAGTTTTTGCTTCTTCACATGAGTTGTGCTATCCTTGCAATGTAATTTTATTTTGTTTTACTTGCTGTTTGAATAAAATCATTGGATCTGAAATTTTGAATAGAAAAGGAACCCTCCCGTGGCTAGTTAATTATTTGACTACTCAGCGTCTTTCACTCATATATCTTTGAGAGTAGTTTGTCATTTACTCATGTGCTTCATATATATCCTATGAGTAAATGGGGGAATGAATTGAATGTCATAAATCTGAACTTTTATATGTTTCATTTTCTTATAACATGGTTAGTGATGACTTCACACATAGAAAGTATGAGGCATAAAAGTTGTTGAGAATTGGCAAACGTAGTTTTGGTCATTGTTGCAATTAATAGGAAGTAATAAGGAAAGACAGGTTCACATACAAATATATTATCTTGGACATATTTTATGATTGTGAAGCACTCATTAAGTATGACATGCTAAAAGAGTTGACGTTGGACAAGGAAGACAACGTAATGGTTTATGTTTTCCGACATCTCAGTTAAAGTATATTGTCATTGACCTTCCAAATATATTGAGCTTGCCTTTCTCCCTCATGCTAGCCAAATTCCTTGCACCAAGTAGAGATACTACTTGTGCTTCCAAATACCTATAAACCCAGTTTTGCCATAAGAGTCCACCATACCTACCTATGGATTGAGTAAGATCCTTCAAGTAAGTTGTCATTGGTGCAAGCAATAAAAATTGCTCTCTAAATATGCATGACTTATTAGTGCAGAGAAAATAAGCTTTGTACGAACTTGTTGTGGAAGTAATAAAAGCGACGGACTGCATAATAAAGGTCCACATACAAGGGGCAATATAAAGTGACGTTCTTTTGCATTAAGATTTTGTGCATCAACCCTAAACGCGCATGACAACCTCTGCTTCCCTCTGCGAAGGGCCTATCTTTTACTTTATGTTTTTACCTTATGCTTGAGTCAAGGTGATCCTCACCATTACCTTTTTTATTTTATCCTTTGGCAAGCTCCTTGTGTTTGAAATATCATGATATATATATCCAATTGGATGTAAGTTAGCATGGGCTATTATTGTTGACATCACCTAAAGATGAATATGTTGGGAGGCAACACAATAAGCCCCTATCTTTCTCAGTGTCCGGCTGAAACTCCATAACCACAAGTATTGCGTGAGTGTTAGCAATTGTAGAAGACTATATGATAGTTGAGTATGTGGACTTGCTGGAAAGCTCTATTCTTGACTCTTTCTGATGTTATGATAAATTGCAATTGCTTCACTAACTGAGATTATAGTTTGTTAGTTCTCAATGAAGTTTCTGAACCATGCTTGACATTGTGAATAGATTGTTACTTGATCATGAAAAGTTTTATGAGATGAGCTATAGTTATGATATGTAATGATGCTAGAAAAAGTGATTGGAATTATCATTAATCAAACTTAAGCACTTACTAGCATTCCACATCAAAAATTATCTTTTTTATCATTTACCTACTCGAGGACGAGCAGGAATTAAGCTTGGGGATGCCTGATACGTCTCCAACGTATCTATAATTTTTGATTGCTCCATGCTATATTATCTACTGTTTCGGGAAATATTGGTCTTTATTATCCACTTTTATATTATTTATGGGACTAACCTACTAACCGGAGGCCCAGCCCAGATTTGCTGTTTCTTGCCTATTTCGGTGTTTAGAAGAAAAGGAATATCAAACGGAGTCAAAACGGAACGAAATCAACTGGAGAAGTTATTTTTGGAAGATAGGCCACCAGATAGACTTGGACTCTACGTCAAGAGATACGGGAGGTGCTCACGAGGGTGGGGGGGCGCCCCCTGCCTCGTGGGGCCCCCGTAGCTCCTCTGACGTACCCCCTGCACCCATATATACTCTCGTACCCTAAAACTTCCAGAACAGAGATTGAATCAGAAGTTCTGCTGCCACAAGCCTCTGTAGCCACGAAAAACCAATCGGGGCCCTCTCCGGCACCCTGCCGGAGGGGGCCATCATCACCGCAGGCCATGGAGGAGTATCCCGGAGGGGTCTTCATCACCATGAAGGCCAAGGACCAGAGGGTGGAGGCCATGGAGGAAGAAGCACAAGGGGGAGAACCTCTCCTCCTTTCTTCCGGTGGTGCCGGAGTGCCATCGGGAGGGGAATCATCGCCGCGGTGATCGTCTTCATCAACATCACCATCATCATCATCATCCTCATCTCTTTTACGCGGTCCACTCTCCCGCACACCGCTGTAATCCCCTACTTGAACATGGTGCTTTATGCCACATATTATGATCCAATGATGTGTTGCCATCCTATGATGTTTTGAGTAGATATCTTTTGTCTTTGGGTTGATTGATGATCTAGATTTGTATGAGTTGTATGTTTTACTTTGGTGCTGTCCTATGGTGCCATCCGTGTCGCGCAAGCATGAGGGGTTCCCGCTTTAGGGTGTTGCAATATGTTCATGATTCGCTTATAGTGGGTTGGTGAGTGAACAGAAGCACAAACCCGAGTAAGAGGGATTGTTACGTATGGGAATAAAGAGGACTTGATGCTTTAATGCTATGGTTGGGTTTTACCTTAATGATCTTTAGTAGTTGCGGATGCTTGCTAGAGTTCCAATCATAAGTGCATATGATCCAAGTATAGAAAGTATGTTAGCTTATGCCTCTCCCTCATATGAAACTGCAATAGTGATTATCGGTCTTGTTAACAATTGCCTAGGACAATTCCGCACACCGATCCACCATTATTCCACACTCGCTATTTATATTATTTAGTATTATATTCTAACTTTATGATAACAACACCTACTACTATGTTTTAGCTCTCCGGTTTCATGCAAAGTTATCCTCTCCATACCCACAATGTGGTTTTATTTCTCGTTGCTAGTTGGAAGCAAACGTTCGGTGCATGTAGAGTCGTATCAGTGGCAGACAGGGCTTGAGAGAATATTGATCTTACCTTTAGCTCCTTGTGGGTTCGACACTCCATACTTATCACTTCCATCTTTGGAAAGTGCTACGATGATTCCTTGCACTTGGGGATTATCAACATACAACATGGCAGATTAAGTATAAAATAGCATGGCAAATTCAGTATACATAACATGGTAGATTTAGTATAAATAACATGGCAGATTCCGTATACATAACATGGCAAATTAAGTACCATACACGTGGCAACTGTAGTTATCCATTCATGGCATTTTCCTTCAAATCCTAATGCCCCTCAAGAGTCATTCTCCCATTTAAAAAAATGTAGAACATCTAGATTACAAAAAAAATGTCACCAAGGTCCATGCCACAGTGGTCCAATGTTGCTTACGGATTGCCCATCCCTTTCTTTGTTTTCTTGTGTTTTGCTTGAATCTTCAATCCCGATTTGTATCTTATCTCTTTTGGACGCCCCTTTGTGATGGAACGGGGCGGGTTCCTGACCTGGGTTTGTGTGCTTGCTGTTCCAGATCCTACCTCCGAGTTTTCTGATGATGTCCCCATGGACGAAGGCACACTTGATGTGCGGGGGAACCTGTGTAAGGCTTCCTCAGCTTTCCTCTTCTTGATCTCATCAAGCTCTCTTTTCAGGGCCTTCCTGTGTTTTTCTGCGACCCTCACTGTCTCATCACTCTTGCACGCTTCATCAATTAGTTCAGCATAGTTCTTTGTCAACACAACGTGCCTCACGGCTTCCATGGTTGACTCCGGTCTCTCGTCATGCACAGCCAAAACTATGTTTGATGTTTGCGGCGCCAATGCGTCGTCAGTGTCCCAAGTCCATCGCCGCCTTATGAAATGGTGGGGCATTCGTGTCACCGGGTTCATGTCCATTAATTTTAGTATGTGACAGCACACAATGTTGTCCCGTTCGAATTTGTAGCATTGGCAGTATTATTCGCCTTGGCTTATCGAGGATTTCACGAAGTAGTTCCTTCCCTTGTCTGGGTCTTCAGGTTCTGAATCCGACATGCCCAAAATAGAACACACCTTGAACGTATGTTCGTCCACCTGGAAAGCCATGAACATGCTGGCATGCTTTATTTATTCCTGGAATCTGCAAGTTTTGTGTGTTTTTATTAAACTCTTGTGTGATGTTTTTTGTAGCACCTTATGTTGTCGTGGCCAATGGAAGTACATTTCATTTGAACATGGCAAATACAGTAAATTAAACATGGCAACTGCAGTTCATTAAACATGGCAACTGCAGTTCATTAAACATGGAAACTGCAGTTCATTAAACATGGCAATTTGCATAACATTTTTAGTTGGCATTGGCATTTCCATACCAACATGCCCAATGAAAGTACAGTGCATTAAACATGGCAACTGCATTTCATTAAACATGGCAATTGCAGTTGAGTAAACATGGCAACTGTACTTCATTAAACATGGCAAACTGTAGTTCATTAAACATGGCAACTACATATCATGGTTACTCTGTACTCAATGACTACTTTTCAAGAAATCATCATTTTCAAATAAGTTTTTCAACTGCATTGCATTCTAGATGGCACCTACTACCTTCATGCTTGTGCAAATAAGATTTAACACAACTAACTTACTTGTGAAAGATCTTGTTGGTGTATATCTTGCTCATCTGCCTCTCCATCGGTAAATACATTAGCAATTTTGGCTGCTTTAGCGCGGTGTTCGCTTCTTGCTGTAGGTCAGATCCCAGTATTTTTTGTTGCAAAGCTGTGTATTGCTTGGGAAACTATAGTAATGAGTTGCCAGGGCTCATGTACCACTTCAAAACAACATTGAACCCCTCGCTGCGTTGTGTAGTTTGCAGAAATGGGAAGAAGCACTGCATGAAGTAGGCCGGCACCCAGTACATTTGCTTCTCCCATAGGCTAGCAAGAGTCTCGTTGTCTTGGACTTGATATGTTTCAATCATGGCCATCCAGCTCCTTTCAAACTCCTCCATCGTCAAGCTGTGGTCCACGCACAGCTCGAATGCCTTGTGCAGCTCTGGACAATCAACAAAGAACGGTCCTATCATCTCCTCAGCCTTCTTTATAATGTGCCACCTGCAGTGCCTGTGCACTACCAACGGAAAGACCTCCTCTATGCCTGCACACATGCTAAAATCCTGGTCTGTTATTATGTTCATCGGAGCAAGTCCATCCATGCACTCCAAGAGGGTCTTGAACAACCAAGTGTACCCATCCGTGTCTTCGTTCCGAACGAGCCCGCATCTGAACTGCAATGACTGATTGTGATTATTTATTCCTATGAATGGAGCGCATGGCATCTTGTACATATTAGTGAGATATGTCGCGTCGAATGAAATGCAATCTTGGAAATGTTTGTAGGCTCTTCTTGCAGCACCATCCACCCAATACATGTTCCTGACACGGTCCTCATCGTCCAATCTTATCCTGTAGAATAAATCTAGATCTTCCTTCGCTTTCTCATCGAAGTAGGCCATCATGGCCTCTATGTCAGCCAACTTGCTCTCTCTAGGGTACTTTGCCTTTAGGTTTGTGACGTCAGCTGGTACGTAGGGCATGCTACTCAGAGTCCCATTTTTACTATGGATGAGTGATAGTATCTGGACCATTCTTGATAGATCAACGTTACAATCATGTAGCAGCTTTATGAATTTCTTCTCGAGGGGGGTGAATCCTCTGTGGGCGGTCAGAAATTTTACCAGGTCGAACTTCTTTATGAGTTCGTGGTTGTGCTCGTCAAAATATTCAGTGACCACCCACCGTGCTACATCTACATTCAGCTTACACCGGACAGGGCATCCGTCTTGAGAATGATACCTCTCTTTCGTTCCGGAACGACATGCGCAACACCTCACTAGTGTAGAACCGGGTTTTAGCACCGGTTCGTAACGGCCTTTAGTATCGGTTCGGCAACCGGCAGTCCGGCACTAAAGAGTAGGGACTAAAGCCCCCCCCTTTAGTACCGATTCATCACGGACCGGCGCTAAAGTGCCACCACGTGGCACGAGCTAGGCCCGGGTGCGTATAGGGATTTAGTACCGGTTGGTAACACCAACTGATACTAAATGTTTGGGGGGGGGGGTTGGTTTTTTTCCCATTAATTTTGTGTTTTCCATTTAATTCTTTTTTGTTTGCTGGTATTTTATGATACTACAAATTGTACACGTTATGCATATATATAAATAGATTTTCCTGTACGTAGACCCGCATATATATATATATATATATATATATATATATATATATATATCATCGAATGTCTCACAACCAACACCATTAATTATTCACACATACACACATGCATGTATATACATATACAATTTCTCCTACATGTTGCCTTGGTGCCTTCGGAGCACGATGACAAGTGGTTCATGGGGGCGGTAGCGGGTAATAGTATTCTCCTTTGGGATCTATGACCTGGTCGAGCAAAAATCCCGCTATTTCCTCTTGAAGTGCTAGTATGCGCTCCGCTGGTAGGAGCTGCTCCCGCACCTCTCTGAACTGTTAAGGAGATCAATATGCATGTGTATTAGTTGTGTGACTAGATATCGATAATGGTGTGAATAGTGTTTTGACAAACGTACCCAGTCCTGTCTTTGAGATCTGCTCCTTTTGGACGCCATCATGTGAATGTTCTCGCAAACATAGAATGCACACACATCATTCCCCGGCGCCTGCTTCAAGGCCTTTACGAGAATGGAATTGAATCAGATAATGATTAATCAACCATGATAATTAATTAATGGTATTGAAACAAGAATTAAAGAGATGGTAGCTAGCTAGCTAGCTAGTACTACTTAATTAATTACTTTTGGTCGATACCAAAACAACTTTTTTGCCCATTTGCCTGGAGTCACCTTGATGAACTTTGCCCAAGTCCTGCCCGCCGGCAAAGAAAATTAATAAAGGGGTTATTAAATAGTTCATATCAGGAAATGATGAACTAAATAGGCCGAGATATAGTTAATAATGATTGAAATTACATGTTGACTATCCCTTCACGATGGTGTAGTCTTTTTCTTCTTTCAGTAGTGAGTCCAGTACTTCAACTGTTCCTTTGTCAACTTTAATGTCTAACAAGATCCAGTGGAAACTGCATGCGCACACATTTGCATGTCTTAATTAAGCGGGCATGTGCATAACACTAATTAACTACCGTAAACCCTATACACTTAATTATTAACATCTAGCTAGCTAGTAAGCAAAAACAGAATTTGTAGTACAAGACAGTGTGACTCACAGGAAGTTGTAAGGAAGTAGTATATCTTCACTGGTATTGAGGCGCTTGAAGAACTCCAGCATGCTTTCCTCTACACTATCTCGACTAGTTGAAAGATTCCATGTGTACTCATTAATGGCATTTGGGTCAATGAACCCAATGCCATAGCGTCCAAATTTTTTCATTTCATACATCTTCATCCTGCATATAATACCACAGAAAAGAATATATAGTGAGGATAATTACATGTAATGATTGATCAAAAATTACAGAAAGAAATCACTTACAGACAATAGCAACTGACGATAGATTTGTTGAGTGCGTCTTGATTGTATAACTTAAATAGTTCTGAATACTCAACGCACAGAGCTTTCTCATGGAAGTAATGCTCCTCCTTGACATTCACCATGAGGGACTCTCGATTGGAAATCTTGGTAATGTTCATGTACCATTGATGCAATTCATACATTCTCGTTGGGAGGTTCTTGACCTTGTCTGGCTCGACCAAAGGTTGGCCCCGGACATATTTCCGTTTTATTTCCTCCTCTCTAAGCGGAGACATGGGCTCAATTTCGAGGAGTTGTCCAACAGAGATCTTGAGCATTTCAGCCTGCATTATATGCTCCTCCGTTATTACCACATCGCCCAGGTGGGGAACGTTAACGGTTTGCCCACAATAATATTGGGCGCGCAACCTCCTCTCATGTGTTGTTGGCACAACAAGCGGGGGGATCGATTGCGCCACCTGTTCTCCCAGCTGGGGAACGGTTTTCCCGCATTTTTTGCCCGCTGCTTGTTGGCTCGAGCTCGAGCTCGCTTCCTTCTATAGTCGTGCTCGATGTGACTTCCTGATTTGGCGCTCATAGTCTGAGTCAACAGGCTTGGGAGCTGGTGCTCTAGCCATACGAATGAAGTGGTCAATCTTTTCCTCAGGCACTTCCTCCCTTGGCGGCGGTGCCGGTTTCGGTGCAAAATGGGCGTCCACTTGGGCCTGCACTATGGCTGTGTTTTGCTCCTCAGTCATGTCGTAAGGCCTCTGAGGAACAGGAGCGAGGCTTGGACCATATTTATGTCGCTTGTCTCCGTCTGTACTTCCTGAACTACCTCGACTCGTACCACTTTGCACCATAGCTACGGCGTGTCTCTTCTGCGATTGTTGAGACGGCGGAGACGGCTGAGGTGGCTGAGTTGGAGCAGGAGAAGTGGCCTGACGCTGTGCCGGACTTGAAGCAGGAGGTGTGGCCTGACACGATGCCGGACTTGAAACCTTAGAAGTGGCCTGACGCTGTGCCGGACTTGAAACCGGAGGAGTCAGCTCACGCGTTCGGGGACTTGGAGGAGGTGGCGGACTTCAAGGAGGAGTCAGCTCATGCGTTTGTGGACTTGGAGGAGAGGGAGTCTGCTGACTCGGTGGTGGACTTCGAGAAGGAGTCGGCAGACGATGTGGTGTCGGTGGACTTCGAAAGATGATGCAATCCTTTCTCCATAGGATGATACGATGTATGGCCTCTCCCAGTGTGCGCTCGTCTTCACCTCCAGGAATGTCAAGTTGTAGCCCCGAATATGGGTCCACCACTTTATCAACCAAGACACGAGCATAGCCCTCTGGAATTGGGGTGCAATGGAAGGTTGCTTCGGGGGTAATTGTAAAAGCAATGCCGTCCGCCACCTTCATGGATATGTTCTTCATTTTGGAGTGTAGCTCACAGTTAGTGTTCTCTATGATGTTATCCATAGGGTATGTATCCAGCAGTGTGTCGCCCGGGGCAGAACCAATGCTGCTTCTCGGCATGGATGGGACGGTGCTATCCAATGCTGGATGATCATCCGCTTGCTGTTGCCGCTGCTAAGACCCCCTTTCCTGGCTAAGTGAGTCGATCTGCTGCTGCTGCTGCTGGAATTTGAGTGCCAAGTCCGCGTGCCTTGTTTCTAGGCCTTGAAGGCATTCTGCGTCCTGCTTCCTCTGCTCCTCCTCCAGCTTCCTATTCTTCTCCTCCTCCATCTTCTTTCTTGCACGGGACCTGTAGTCCTCGTTCCATTCTGAAAAGCCCTCATACCAGGGAATAATGCCTTTGCCTCGTGTTCTTCCCGGGTGTTCAGGATTTCCCAGGGCGCGCGTAAGCTCGTCATTCTCTCTGTTGGGCATGAACACCCCCATTCGAGCTTCTTCTATTGCGTCAAGTATCTTTTGTTCGGCTCCTTTTAGACTTGCCTTCTGCGAAACCAGGCCTATCTTCAGGTCCAACGCCCCCCATGCGCATAGAACCAAGTTCTGCACCTGGGGGGCCAGCTCCTAGTAACCGGAGTGACCCCTGCATCCTCCATCTCTTGCTCAGACTTATCCCACTTAGGCATTCCCACCGCGTAGCCACCTGGACCCAGCCTATGGAACTGCGTCTTTTTTGCGGCATTGGCCTTGTTTTTTATCGACCGTTCCTTAGATAATTCTGATTCCTTGAATATCACGAAATCGGCCCAGTGTTCTCTTTGCTTCTCCAGTGTTCCCGTGAATTCTGGAGTCTTCCTTTCTGCAGCGAGGTAGTTGGCCCATACAATTTTCTTGTGGGTGTTGAATGCAATTGCCATCTTCTTAAGAGCATCGCCCTTGACTTTCTCCACATCTGCTTCAGTGAAATGATCTGGTAGGGTGAAATGTTCCATCAGAGATTCCCAAAGGACTTTTTTGGCTCTGTCGTCGATCCAAGTAACACCTAGACGTTTAGTCTTTGGCTCTTTCCATTCTTGAATGGAGATCGGGAGTTGGTCCTTCACAAGAACTCCGCACTGACGAGTCCATTTGTTCGCAATGTTCTTAGGTGTGAGGGGTTCACCACTAGGTTTGGTGGATTCGATGTTGTACTTTACACCCTCCTTTAACAATCTGCCCGGGCCTGCTTTGTCCTGCTGTCTATAGAAGCAGATTTGCTCGATCCGGAGGGCTGAAAGAAGAAGGATCGATTCGTTAATATATCTTCAATAAAAAAACATCTGATGATCACCATGATGCCTGCTTATATAAATATACCTCGCCGGTAGTCTTTGTTATTTGAAGATCAGCATTGTTTGTGTCATCATAAACATTGTCTGTGTCATCATAATCATAGTCATAGTTCATGACTTCATCAGCTCGGTCTCGAGATCGAATATCTTTTCATCACCCTGTCCGGTATTGTTCAGATATTGGGAGTCGTCATGTGCTTCATTCAGATCATCTAGCATGTGAGGGCTGCGTATGATGTCAAACAATTCCTCTTCTCTCTCTCTGCCGGTATTGTCCGCCATAGCTTTTACTTAACTAATACAGAAGAAATATAAAACAATTTAGTATTCAAATTACAATGCATGGATGCAATCAATAAGGAAAAACTGAATCATATATATAATACATAATATGTGCATCGTCTCGATTAATATATAATCTCGAATACATCATCGTCTTAATATATATAATCTCCAATACATCATCTCGAATATTATATATCGAATACATCACTGGCTAGGTACCTAATAAAGATCGAGTACTACAGAAGAATCTAGGCCACTCGCGGTTCCTGGGGCGCTGGCAGTGGACACTCAAAGAGAAGGAACCATCACAGGATCATATCTCCGGTCATCTACCCAAAGAACATGCCAAGTATTGGAGAACCTGACGTCCATAGCAGCCATGTAGCGATGGACGTGCTCGTCCTCCTCCCTGACACGGCGACGCACCACCTCCGGCGGCGCCGGCTCCCTCTGCACCGAATGTGGCCCGCGCGAACGCCACCAAAGGAGATCAGGGTCGACGACGGGACCCGAGGCCGGGTTCCTCACCAAGCGGCGCGCCCCTCCAGGTAGCACCTCCTAGTGCCAGCCCGGCGGAGCCCAGTCCCGGACATGGGTCCTCTGAAGCACGACGTCGTCGCGAACGGGTCGACGGCGAGGATGCGGGCCGGGCATATCGTCGAGAACAAATACTATATGCCCGCAAAAAGTAACATTTTTTAAATGATTGGATTGTGATAACTAAAATTCTATATATATGCAAATTCTAACAATTTGACATTAATCTAATTCATCTAATTAACTAAAACTAATTCTAAAATTTCTAACATTTCTGATTATATAAGTAACATTTCTATAACATTTCTAATATTTATATAACTAAAAAATAGAAAAATTGCTAACGTTTCTATAAATATTTCTATAACTAAAAAACAGAAAATTTTTATAACATTTCTATATAACTAACATTTCTAATATTTCTATAACTAAAAAACAGAATAATTTCTAACATTTCTATAACTAAAAAACAGAAAAAAAAATTATAACTAAAATTTATAACAAACAAACTAATGTGTGTGTGTATAGTGTGTGTGTGTGTGTGGACATGGCGGCTGGGGTGAGCTCACCGGCGAGGCGATGACGAGGCGGCGACGACGGGGCGACAGGACGGGGCGGCAACGACGGGGCGGGGTGCGGCGACGGGGACGGGGACGGCCGGGGCGGCGACGAGGGGCGGGGACGGCCAGGGCGGTGACGGCGTTGATCGGGGCAGGCGGCGCGTGTCGTCGACGGAGAGAAGAAACAAAGAGGGAAACTGAATTTTTTTCAAGTGTTGTATATATAGGATGGACCTTTAGTACCGGTTGGAGCCACCAACCGGTACTAAAGGTCTGTTTTGGCCAGACCAAGCGGCGGGAAGCACCCCCTCTTTAGTACCGGGTCGTGGCACCAGCCGGTACTAAAGACCCCCCTCTTTAGTACCGGTTGCAGCCACCACCCGGTACTAAAGGGGGTGCACTTGCATAGTGCAGTGCGACAAGTTTAGTCCCACCTCGCTAGTCGAGGGGCTACCGCACTGGTTTATAAGCCCCAGTGCGGTTGCTCTCTCGAGCTCCTCTCCTAAGCAGGCCTACTGGGCCTATCTGTTCTGTGCTTCCCTGTGGGCCTACTGGGCCTTTGCGGGCCTGCATCTTGGCCCAACAAAAGGTTGTGTTTCTAGTCGTATGCAGGCCGCTTTGGCCCAATAGGCGGGCTTTTTTATTTTCTTAATTTTTTTGCTTTATTTATTTTTGCTTTATTTATTTTTGCTTTATTTATTTTTGAGTTGTTTTTTGCTGTATTTAGAGTTTCTTTGTGAATATTTTTGCTTTAGGTACAAAAAATTACAAACTTTCTGTTAGTGCCGGTAGTTTTCAAATTTGAATAGTTTAATTTTTGAATTATTTGAAATTTGTGTGAATCACTAGTTTGTGAATAACTTAACTCTGAAAAAAGATTTTTCAGTGATTCTTTTTTCTTATGTTTAATATTAGTGTGTTTTATCATTATATTCAATTTGGTAATGCTTAGTTATTTAAAAAAATGAAATGCCTTTGTAATAGATGAGTTTTCGTCCGAAACTCTGATACTTCGAAAGAGATTGTCCATTTTGTACACGAAGTGCATCCAGTTTTTGCCGTAACCCTCTCTACTTTTTTGCACATGCTATGTGGGTGAAATTATGATACCATGCCAACTTTCAACCTTTTCTGAGTTCATTTGAAATGCTTTTCAATTTCAGGGTCATTTAGCTGGAAAAAAATCAGTAAATGCATGAAAAATTTGTTTGCACATAAAATTTCTTCGCGTTTCAAATGCAAAACACATAACTACCCTAAATATTACAGAGATTCCCTCCTGGGTGTGAAACACAGAAGAAAGTGATGATAGTGAAGCCGATCACACCCCAGATCTTTGGGTGTGAAACTTTTTCTTCGCGTGTGTCCCTTTGTGCCGTAGCCATGGAAAATCTTCATCATTTAACTGGATGCTCGGGTCAATATTCACTGTGAATGGAGCAATTTCATCAAACTTTTCATAATCTTCTGACATGTCTGTCTTGTCATCCACTCCCACGATGTTTATTTTCCCTGAAAGAACTATGTGGCACTTTGGCTCGTCGTATGATCCATTTGCTTCCTTATCTTTTCCTTTTTTCGCCCTGGTAGACATTTCTTTCACATAAAAAACGTGCGCCACATCATTGGCTAGGATGAATGGTTCGTCTGCATACGCAAGATTGTTGAGATCCACTGTTGTCATTCCGTACTGCGGGTCTTCCGTTACCCCGCCTCGTGTCATATTGACCCATTTGCACCGAAACAAAGGGACCTTCAAACCACCTCCATAGTTAAGTTCCCATATGTCCTCTATGTAACCATAATATGTTTCCTTTCCCGTGTTGGTTGTTGCATCAAAGCGGACACCACTATTTTGGTTGGTGCTCTTCTTATCTTGGGCGATCGTTAAAATGTATTCCCATTTATCTAGTACCCTTTAAAAGTCATTATATTCGAAGATGGTAACTGGGACAGCGAGTACATGTCATTTTGAATATCGCCATCATGCATGGCACGTTTCTGCAACCAACCGGAAAAAGTCTTTGTTTGTTCACGTGTAATCCAGTCGTCAGACTTCTCCGGGTGTTTGGAGTGTAGAAAATTCTTGTGTTCCTCCATATACGGAGCCACCAAGGCGGAATTCTGTAGAACTGTGTAGTGTGCTTCAGTGAGAGAATGCCTGTCCATACATATTATTTGATGCCCTCCTAGCTTGCCTTTTCCATCTAGTCTGCCCTTATGCCACGATTCAGGAACACCAATCAGCTTAAGGTCAGGAATAAAGTCAATACAAAACTCAATGACCTCCTCATTTTCATGGCCCTTCGAGATGCTTCCTTCTGGCCTAGCACGGTTATGAACATATTTCTTCAAGACTCCCATGAACCTCTCAAAGGGGAACATATTGTGTAGAAATACAGGACCCAAAATGTTAATCTCTTCGCAAAGGTGAACTAGGACGTGCGTCATGATGTTGAAGAAGGATGGTGGGAACACCAACTCGAAACTGACAAGACATTGCACCAAATCATTCTGTAACCATGGTATGATTTCTGGATCGATTACCTTCTGAGAGATTGCATTGAGGAATGCACATAGCTTCACAATGGCTAATTGAACGTTTTCCGGTAGAAGCCCCCTCAATGCAACCGGAAGTAGTTGCATCATAATCATGTGGAAGTCATGAGACTTTAGGTTCTAGAACTTTTTCTCTGCCATATTTATTATTCCCTTTGTATTCGACGAGAAGCCAGACGGTACCTTCATGCTGAGCAGGCATTCAAAGAAGATTTCCTTCTCTTCTTTGGTAAGAGCGTAGCTGGCCTGACCCTGATGTATGTCGTATTTTCCGTGCATACGTTGCTGGTCCTCCCGTGCCTCTGGTGTATCTTTTGTCTTCCCATACACGCCCAAAAAGCCAAGCAGGGTCACGCAAAGATTCTTTGTCACGTGCATCACGTCGATTGCGGAGCGGACCTCTAGGTCTTTCCAATATGGCAGGTCCCAAAATATAGATTTTTTCTTCCACATGGGTGCGCGTCCGTCAGCGTCCTTCGGAACAGGTTGTCCGCCAGGACCCTTTCCAAAGATTACCTTCAAATCCTTGACCATATCATGTACATCAGCACTAGTACAGTGGCGAGGCTTCGTCCGGTGATCCGCCTCACCTTTGAAATGCTTGCCTTTCTTTCTTACGGAATGCCTGCTCGGAAGAAATCGACGATGTCCCAAGTACACATTCTTCCTACAACTATCCAAATATACTGTCGGTATCATCCAAACAGTGCGTGCATCCGCGGCATAATGATACCAAGTCACACTATCAATGGCATATTTTATAATCTTTCTAATCTTCAACCGCATTTTCTCCATCTTGATCTTGTGATCATCGACGACATCGGCAACATGCAACTCCAATTCCATCTTCTCCCCCTCATTTCTTTTCAATTTTTCTTTCAAATACTCGTTTTCTCTTTCAACTAAATTGAACCTCTCGACAATAGGGTCGGTTGGAATTTCCGGTTCACATACCTCCTAGATAAAAATATCTATGTCAACTTGATGGGCATAATTTTTCATAAACACGAAATGCAACAACTAGTTTTAAAAGAGAATATACCACATCCCAATCATAACAAGGACGAGGGCCGACGGGGACGGATATCAAAACCATGGCACTATGTATAACAAACAACGTAAGGGTACGATAATTATACGAGTAACTATATATCCAAATCACACAAACATCAATTTGGTAATGTAAAACATTCATGAACAAGAGCCTCACCACAAGGTGGTGCCGGCGACGGGACGGTGTGGGCGATCGACGGTGGTTACGACGGAGATTTAGAAGGCACTAAGTAAACCAAACCTACATATGCAAACTAAGTGTTATTTTTGACCTCAAATTGCATATAAATCAAATACTAGCACATATAATTCCTCCCAAATTAATCACTATACAAAGCATTGCAAGAGCTAATCTAGAAATGAGAGATGAAAGGACCAAGTTGCTAACCTTTGTGATCATTTGAATGGATGGGGGCCTTCAAATCTTGACAAATTTTGGGCAAAATTTGTGATGAGCTCGAGGAAGAGAGGGGAAGAACAGAGGAAGTGAGGGGAAAGGGGAAGAACAGAGCGAGCTCGGGTGGACGAAGGGTTTATGTACGTCGACCTTTAGTACCGGTTCGTGCCACAGACCGGTACTAAAGGTGCTGGAGGGGCCCCAGACTGACAACATCCTGCCACCACTCTCTTTAGTACCGGTTCGTGGCACGAACTGGTGCTAAAGGTTCGCCACGAACCGATACTAATGAGAGCGGCCGGCTAGCCGTTGGAACTGGCACTAATGGACACATTAGTGCCGGCTCAAAATCAAACCGGCACTAATGTGTCTCAGATTTGACCCTTTTTCTACTAGTGCCCTTTACCCTTCTTGTTCCTTCGTGCCTTGTAGCACCTCATCTCACCTCAGCTGTACTCATTAGTTTTTTTAATTTTCCTATGGTATTCGGTGTTGACCGCAAACCCATGGAACTTTGCATATGTCTGGTAGAATTCCTTTGCTTCTGCGAACGAATCAAATCTCTGCCCAACGTACGGTGGCTGAGGTACCATGATTTCTGATTGCCCACCATCTTCATCCCCTTGTGCTTCATCATCAGTTTCATCATTCACTTCAGTATCGGCGGCAGTTTCATCTACTTGAGTGTTGCCAGTGCTGGTGTTCAAAGGTGTGCTTGTCGGCATTGCTAGAATGATTGCCATTTTCGACACTAACTCAACATTGTTTATGGTATAATTGTTGGCTGGCTGGTGGAACGCGTCTTCCGTGCGCTCAGAGCTCCCCGCAGTAGATGTCCCCACGCCGCTGTTGATTGTAGTTGAAGGTCCTGTAATTAAAAAACATGTACGAGCGTAAGATTTTGCTTGAATGACATGTTTATCGTAACGGAGTACATCAACTGCATGTGATTTGGCATGACATCGTTCACACAGCAAGCCGTGAGTCTGCATATGGACATGCATGGCAACTGTAGTTCTCCAGTCATGGCAGCTACAGTCCAACAAACATGGCAACTACTATTGCCAATGCATGGCAACCAGCTTCTTTCAGTACCAAAACTTGGATTCTATATCCATGGCAGCTGCAGTCCAACATACATGGCAACTACTGCTGGCAATACACGTCAACGAGTATATTCTAGCATCAAAACTTTGTATTCTAGGCTTGAGCTCACTAGGCAAATGCGATCAATCATTAGTGTTGCACACACTCTTTTAGCAATTGGCAAATCCCGAAGACAATATATGACTCATTGCACACGACCACTTGTTAGTGTTTTCTGTTTTTTTTCCACCACCACCATTACAAATCTCCTTTTCCTCACATGCTATTCCCACAAAAACAAATGCAGTGCTGTTTTGTGGTTCAAATTTTCTTACCTTGTTGTGCCGCATGTGCCCATCTTGTGTGGTCTGTCATTCCAATTTGATGTGCTCTATCTGCAATAGCGCTGTCCTGCAACTATGAAGCTTGCCATGAGACGTTTGCCAATCTAGTCCCACCGTAACAACCTATAATCATGGTAGTAGTTGGTCACTGCATGGCAACTATAGTTTCTTCAACATGGCACATGTAGTGGTCCAACCATGCCACACAGATTTGTTCACGCTTGCCATCCACGGTTGTTTATACATTGCAATCACATTTGATCATACATTGCAATCACATTTGATCATACATGGCAACTGCAGTTTGTCCAGGCATGTCAACTGCAGTTGTCCAGGCATGGCAACTGTAGTTGTCCAGGCATGTTCCTTCTGCTAATTTATCGTCCGCAATTTCACTTTTTATGGACTCACCTGTGTATGACGTCAATGGCAGGTACATGGTTGCCGCCTGATGCCACGTGCTGCATGAAGGTCCTACATTTTTCTCGATATAACTCGTGAGTCTTTTGCCATCCTTTACAAGTTTAATTTTCATATCCACAGTATGTTTCTTTTTTGTATGCGTTACCTTGATTTGCCACATTAGCTAGTTGAAGTTGGTTGCCCATACATTTGTCAGTGTTAACGCCCTGTGACTGAACTTGCCATGGTGCCCCCCTGAATGTGTTTTGGTCATAAGAACCTGGGAAAAATGACATTGTAGGACATAAGTAGAATGTCATCTTCATCGTCGCGAACATGGCAAATGTTCTTTTCTTGTTATTATGCATCATACCAATTCCTGCGTACTACTCTAGTAGTGGCAGCAACGACCCTGCAGAAATGAGTTGACTGTACTCTACTACATCCCAAGGGGGCATTTCTGGCCTTTGAGAAACCCAAGGATCAGTGCCATCTTCGTGATTCATTCTTTCCGCGTTTTGTTTCTGCCAATGTGTTCTCAATCACTGCATGAACAAGAACGCATCAACAATTCGCAAAAAATGCATTTTTTGTTGTTTGCACGTAGAAGATAACACGACAATCTTATCACATTTTCCTGCGTAGGCAACCAACACATCGTGGCAAGTAGGACATGCACATCCACTATCTTTTCTGAAATCTGGGTGCCAGCTATCTTTTCGAAGCGATGGCAACAACCACTACAATAGGATGGCAAGCAACAGGTTAACATGGTGGCAGTTAACGGCAACGATAGGTGGCAACTGATGTTAGACACAAGTGGCAACTATTTTTCCTACCCCCCTATGCCAAATTTCTCCTTTCTCTCCCTTTTTAGGGATTCCTACGCATCCTTCATTACCAACTACTTGCACCAAGCCAACCGAGAACCTAAGCTCAACTCTAGCGTAGTACATGGCATATCTGGTGTATGATGGTTGGCAAATGCGAATATACACAAGCCGTGTGGTGTTTTGCCCCGATAGCATGGATCCAGTCACCATCTTCTTGGTAAATTTGCAATTTCTAATTTCTGGCCAAAAGAAGGACGAGAAACAGTAGGAGATCGAAGATTCACTTGTTTTTAGCTGGTCGTCTTTGGAGGGCGGGGTTGGAGTGGGGGGGGGGGAGGGGGTGTGGTTAGCGGTGGGAAGGCCCTACGGATCTGCTCTGGTTGCCATGGCAACCAGAGAAGGACGATGATGGAGGTAGGGGATCGAGAGGTGGGAGACGATGGCAGCAGTTCGGACTGGGGATCGAAAGGCCGGGATGGCTGGGTCATGGGGGCAGCGCGGTCATCTGGCCCGGATGTGTGGGCGGTTTTGCCACACACCGGACGTGCGGGCTGTGGCTGTGCGCGCCCGATGCGGTCGTGCGGGCGGGTTTTCTCCATGCCACACGAGGCGTGCGGCACAACCACCCGATATACCACACGTGTGGCAGTTATCGGCGTCCTATTTGTATTGTATCGTAACCGTATCATAGCGAAGGTACAAGACTTGTGACAAAAGAATCAAATGTAATGCCCCCTCCGATTCAATAGTTGCCGCAACAGCTTTAGTATATGTTGTACTAAAGCTACGACAATTAATTTGGATAGGAAGGAGTACCTAGTTTCCTCGTAGCTTATTGAACTTTTTTTCATAAGACCTACTTCCTCCGTCTCACAATATAAGACAATATAAGTTGCTTTTGCATGGTAAACTGGCTTACGAAAACATCTTATATATGGGACTGACGAAGTAGTTGTTAATCTTATAAGTACAATATATACTTTGCACCCTCCCATTGACCGAAATTTACTGAAAAAGTTTTTCCCCCGCTTTGTATTTTAAAGCAACCAACATCGATACAAGGAACGTTGGGGCGAACAACACATCAATCCCAAAGAAAAAAAAGGAGAAACAAACGCCAACAATGACAGCTCGACAAAGCGCGGATGACCCGCCACCGCTACGCCCTCCAGAAACAAACCAGCACAACCCGAGGCTCCGAACCACCGCGCACCAAGCAGCACCTCCAAGAAGGATTGTGACGTCGACAACGCTGCTGCCTGGACTTGTCCTAGGGTTTCCCCCGGCACGCGGAGGGAGGTGGGGAATGGATATCACCGACACCCTCCAGGAAGGAATGGCGCCACCCGCAGGTGTCACCGCATCAGAGCCGAAGAACCGACAAGGATTTCTCCCACACTCCAACCCCACCGCTCAACGACCGGAGCCGACCAGCCAGACCGCCGCCCACCACTATGCACCAATGCGGTTGCGCCGCCACCCACGCCGCCTCACTGCAAACACCAACACGAGGCCAAGAGAACCAGAGAGAAGCCCCCGCGGAGGGAGAAGCAGCACCGAAGCCGAACGAGAGGGAACCACCTCCACCACCGTCGTGCGGGAGGCCAGAACCTCCGGCACCATCACGGTAGCCGTCCGGACGCAGCATCAGGGCATGCCAGGCCACCCCTGGCCCAGCCAGGCCCAAAACGGGCCCGCTAAGCCCCGTCGCCACGCTGCAGCAAGCCGGCGATGGCGCCGCCAGCACCCTGCCGCTCATCGCCTCTTCCCCGCCTCCCGGAAGCCATGAAGCAGACCCACCCCCCCGCCAGCCCGCCCAGGCCCAGATGGGGCCCGAAAGGGCCCAGATCTGGGCCGAGCGGGCGCCGCCAGACCCAGATGGGGCCCGAAAGGGCCCAGATCTGGGCCGAGCGGGTGCCGCCAGACCGTGCCGCCGCGTCGCCCCGCCGCCAACGGCCAGAAGCCCGCCCCCGCTCGCGCTAGGGACCCCCCCGCCGCGCTGGACCGCCGCCGCCTAGAGACACCGCTTGGGGTCGCCTCGTCCCGCGCCGCCGGACACCCGAGAAGGGAAAGGCCAGGGGCCCACCGCCACCAGCGTCGCCCGGGCCAGGCTCGCAGCGGGCACCGACGATGGCGGCAGGGAGGAAGAGGGAGGGGGAGGCGCGCGGGGGAGGATGGGCGCGGTCGGCCGCCCGCGGGGGCGGCGCGGTAGCGGGAGCAATCTTTGAGTTTATTGATTGAAATTTTGGAACACGGTACAAAATAAAATGTGGGAGAACATGTATGGCTATGAAAGAGAGGTGTATATTGATTCGTCTGTACTCAAATATCCAAAACATCTTACATTTATGAACCAATGGGGTACTTAATTAAACATGATCAAATTGGTTAGCAAGTGATATTGAAAAGGTTGTTTGTTTCCCCGAAAAAAGAAAAAAAATGTTGTTTATTTGCATAATAAATTTGGACAGCTCTCCGAGACCGAGCGAACCAACATGTGGTTGGATGATTAGTGGACAATAGTATCCTCAGCCACCAGGGTTCAAGTCCTGGCGCTCGCATTATTCCAGGAGACGTTCGCGTTGAAGACGAAGCACCTACCATGACTTCATAAATCTCAAGATGATATGCCGGCTTATTCTCTCGAAGGTGCTCATAAGAATAGGATATGTGTGTGTGCATTCATATGGATGAATATATGCGCGTATATACGAGTGCATGCGTCTGTATTTACTGTGTTAAAAAAAAAGCTCTCCGAGACCGATCGTGCGCGGCATGCGCACCCGCGCGGCCCATTTTACCCGTTAGCCAACCGGAAAGCTGGTCCAATGAATCTAGACGCGATATCCAATTCCGCAAAAGTATGAACGATCTGTCCCACTGACCATAATGCCCCACCCGTCAGCCCTCCCAACCCGGTGCCACTTCGCTATCAAACCACCTCCCGCTTCCCCACTCTGTCCAACCATGGCCGCCGCCGCCACCCCTGCCGCCCGCCTCTTTCTCCTCCACTCCAGCCCGCCCTCCTCCCTCCCGTGCCCAAACCCTAGCCCCAGCTCCGCCCAGACGCCCCGCCTCGCCTACCCGCGCCTCGCGCTCTCCCACCGCATGGCGGCGGCCCCGGCGGCGATCGCCGGGCCCTCCGGCGACTCCGAGCGCGACCTGAGCGCGTCCGCGGTCTCGGTGGATGCGCATGGGGCCGTCGAGCCCTCGGGCGATGGTGGGTTTGAGCGGTTTTAGCTTGAATTTGTATAAGATAAGATGGGACTTTGTGCTTGCTTTGGTGGAATTAGTGTGTGATGTTTTGTGTTCTTGGTGTAGGTTTGGAGAGGAAGGAGCCGAGCGTGGCCACGATACTGACCAGCTTCGAGAACTCGTTCGACAAGTATGGGGCTCTCAGCACGCCTCTGTACCAGACGGCCACCTTCAAGCAGGTAGCTAGGGTTGCAGAGAGATGGTGGCATCTGGCAACCGTGTAGAAGTAAATTCCATCAATGTTTTCTCAATGTGCTTTATTTCTGTTTGAGAGCACATTGTTACTAGTTATGATGGCGATATTTCATATTAGGAGGTGGTGGTTTAGGGGTTTAGTGCATTTCTATCGTTTGGAATTGATTGCTCAAGCATGTATGTAACCTTTTGGTTGATTGCAGTTGTTTGATTGTTAATCATTTTGTAAGACAAATCTCAGTCGCCTGGAAGTCTGAAGAATTCTAGTAGACTAGACTAGAGGAGACATTGTGCTTAAATGTTACCCACCATGTATACCGAGTTACTGAAATTTTAGTTGGCCAACCGAATTACCTAGTTGTAGTAATTCATCGTATCTTACTTATCTTGATTTTGTTAATTACATCTTTTTCTTGTTTGTCCCTCGAAACAATAGTACGGTCTAATTACTGAATGAACTTGACACATTTTCCTTATCATCATATTTATATTTATATAGGAATTGTAGTATGAAAATATCATTACTGTTAAATTGTCTTGGAACAGTTGTTATTCGGTTTGACTGAAGAACTATAGTGTATACCTAGTTTAGTCTGGCCCATAGTTTGCACCCTTGTTCCTAGTAGCTTACTCCTAAATGTTACTTTCCAGCCTTCAGCAACAGTTAATGGACCTTATGATTATACTAGAAGTGGCAACCCTACTCGTGATGTTCTCCAGAGGTCACTCTCAGTCTACTGCTTATTTTTATTTACTGTATGCAGTATAAATATATCCATTGTTCAGTGGTATTGATAAATTTGATCACACATTCAGCCTTATGGCTAAGCTCGAGAAGGCAGACCAAGCATTCTGCTTCACTAGTGGGATGGCATCACTGGCTGCAGTAACACACCTCCTTCAGGCTGGTAAGTAGCTGACATTTACTTTCTTACAATCGTGTTTCAGGCCTATTACCATTATATGCACTTAATGAATTCATTGGCCAAACGCACAATTCTTAGGACAAGAAATAGTTGCTGGAGAGGACATATATGGTGGCTCTGATCGTCTGCTCTCACAAGTTGTCCCAAGAAATGGAATTGTAGTAAAGTTAGTTCTTCCTTTTTTAGTGGAACCATTCTATTGCTGTTTTTCTCTCGCTCACTTACAAGTATCATATGCATTGTGACATGATAGACGGGTCGATACAACTAAAATTAACGACGTGACTGCTGCAATCGGACCCTTGACTAGACTAGTTTGGCTTGAAAGTCCCACCAATCCTCGTCAACAAATTACTGATATAAAGGTAATGGTGTTGATGTATGCATTTCAGTTATCATGAAGAATGTATATAAAGATTTGATTAATCCAGATACACACTCTTAGGTAACATTCTTACCCTCTCCAGTGTTTTTTGTACTTCACAGAAAATCTCAGAGATAGCTCATTCTCATGGCGCTCTTGTTTTGGTGGACAACAGTATCATGTCTCCAGTGCTATCCCGGCCTATAGAACTTGGAGCAGGTATAGAATCATTTAATCACTTCAATAAAAACAACACCATTTCATCTCATGCATATTATTTTAGTCTAATTCACGACAATCTTTTGTCGTATGTGTAGATATTGTGATGCACTCAGCTACCAAATTTATAGCTGGACACAGTGATCTTATGGCTGGAATTCTTGCTGTAAAGGGTGAAAGGTCTGTTCTATGGGTCATCTTTGTCATCACTAATAACCACGCTGACTCTTTTGAATGATAAATATTTTTCATCCTTGAATGTTTGTATAATATAATCATAGTTATGTGTCTGTGTCTCCCAGTAAACTCTACTGCTTGCTACCATTTTTTTTCAAATAAACTCTGTATTGCATGTTCCCTGTTAATTACTGTGTGACATGAATGCTTCTGAGCTGTTGGCTTAAACACTGAAGGCTGTTTCTCTGTTGCTTACCGAATAGGGCTACTAAATGCTCCTTCAAATTTATAGAGTTAACTGAAATAGCTATGATCTCTCAAATTAATACTTGTTCCAACTGCTAACAGCCTGGCTAAGGAGATCGCGTTTCTACAAAACGCTGAAGGTTCAGGCTTGGCACCTTTTGATTGCTGGCTTTGCTTGAGAGGGATCAAAACCATGGCCTTACGGGTGGAAAAGCAACAGGTGGAACTTTGTTGTGATAAAATAACTTGTTTGCTGAAGTACATATTGGTTATTGAAATTTTTCGAGGGCTTCATAAAATGCTGCTAGCAACTTCATATAGTTCCGATTCATTTCATTTGTTATGGACAATTTCTTAGGAGGCTGATGTTGACTTTACTATTGGCAGGATAATGCCCAGAAGATTGCTGAATTCTTAGCTTCTCATCCAAGGGTCAAGCAAGTGAATTATGCTGGACTTCCTGATCATCCTGGCCGGTCTTTACACTACTCGCAGGTCCTTGTCAGTTTTCAAGTTGGCTGCATTAAGCAGCTAAGTGATCCGTCAATTTGGCATTGGGACCTCCAGCTTTCAGGTCTTCCAGAACACTTTCTAATATGTTTTCCCTTCCATTTGCTTCTTGTGCAGGCAAAGGGAGCAGGCTCTGTTCTAAGTTTCCTAACTGGTTCATTGTCTCTCTCGAAGCATGTTGTCGAGACAACCAAGTACTTCAACGTAACAGTTAGCTTCGGTAAGCATTCTTATGTACCTGTTACACCCTCCTTTCCGAGTTACCTTGGTCTTGCCCATGTATCCGTTTTATCAGCCAATGCATTCCATTTAGAAAACCTCTACAAAACCTATCCACTAAAAATAACGCTCACTGATCATTTCTGTACCAGTTTCTTAGCTGAATACTTTTTCTGTGAAACTTTGCTCATTCTTGCTCACTGAATCTACGTGACGATGCAGGAAGTGTGAAGTCACTCATAAGCTTGCCCTGCTTCATGTCGCATGCGAGCATCCCTTCCTCGGTGCGAGAGGAGCGTGGGTTGACTGATGATCTAATACGGATATCGGTGGGCATTGAGGACGTGGATGACCTCATAGCTGATCTTGATTACGCGCTCAGGTCCGGTCCAGCATAGATCATACAAAATCTAGACTACGGCGCTTGGGGTTCTAGTTAATGAAGTTGTAGATGTTTGGTGATTCATTTGTTAAACTGCAACAGTAATAATAAACTTCTGCATGAGTATTTTCTGAAATGATGGACCTGCGGTTGTATGTACTGTTCGTCACAGGCATCAGCTGAAAAACCCTGAGGCCAACTGACAAGTAACAACATGCATAAACTTCACAACATCAAAACTTGGTTCTGCCCATGTTCATTTTTCTTGGCTGCCATTGTGACGGCTTTGTAGCTCAGGTAGGAAGGACTGACATGGCCGTTGGTTGATGGGGAGCAAAGGAGTGTGTAGTTGGTTCGTCGGATTGATCCGTGTAGGGGCTTGTGTATTTTGTATATGGTGTTTTTCGTCTGTGCAGGTGAGTCTGTGTATACATCTGGAGATCGGATCATTCATGGTCATTGGTGTGCCGATGAAGAATAATGTGACGATTCTTTTGTAGTGTATCGAAGAACTGTGATGTTCTTGTGCAACATGTTTTGCCTCTTGTTTTCTGTGAACTGACTTTTCTTGATCTGAATGAAATCGCGTACGAATATGATTTTCAGTTCGCCGCAGTTGATTTCTCTTACCAAATCCTTTTCCTTTTGTATAAGATTGGATTGTTTTCGTTTTTGTGAGTATTAGCTTGAACCTCTCTAGACCGTCTTATTTGTGCCAGCAATTTATTTCACAACAATGCTAGTGCCTTTTGTGTCTTTGGCTCTTTGCAACTTGCAACTGTACTTTCCTATATAGCGCTTAAACAAAGATAATTTGATACATTATACTAAAAAATACATCATCATTGCCCAACAGAAATCTCCACTTAACAACAGAAAGCTCGACTTAACAAATAGATTTTACAACTAAAATACGACAAAACAATAAAATAATAACATTAATAAAGAGAGTAATTAACATATCCTAATTGATCTATTTATTTGCGTGTGACGACGGACACATAGTGAAGCTCGACGGATCCCATGAACAACCTGCCACCTTTCCTCTCCACCACCTCGGTCGGCCTCACGCCCTTGGGTCCCCGCATCTCCTCGATTATTTTTCCATCCACATCGATCCTCAATGCTAGCAGGTGGCTATCAATGCCAAAGGGGAGCTCAGCCTTCTCACGATGTAGTGCCACCCAGTATCCTCCTTTCTTGTCGGGCCTCACATTGTCTGGATAGCCAGGGAGGTCGGCGAATAGCTCCATGGTGCCCGCCTTGGAGCCCTTGATCCAGTATCGTAGCAGTTTACACGGTCCGGTCGATGAGATGACGAGATGTGTCCGATCAGCGCTGATGGCGAGGCCATTGGGGTAAGTGATGTCGGCCTGGAGCACGACGGCCTTTCCTGTCCGTGGGTCATACCTTAATAGCCGACCCGTTGAGTCTCCAGTTCTTGTCACCATCTCATGTTGCGACCTATTGTAGTTGCTGGAGCTGTCCGTGAAGTAGACCTCGCCGGTTACCTGGTCGATGTCCACCCCGTTGGTGAAGCGGAGAGGTACGCCATCAACCTCCGTGACAAGCACAGTCGCCTCCCCGCCGCCTGGCGCGACCCTCATGAGCCCCTTGTAGGCGTCGGCAATGTACAGGTACCCGGACTTGAGGTGGAACCGCAGACCGAGCGGCCGGCCGCAGTGGCCCTCGGTGACGGTCTCCGGGCGAAGGGGAGACGCCGTGCACGCCTCACTGCTGTAGTCGGGGTTGTAGGTGTACGTCGACCAGCCAAGCTTGTCGCCATTCCACTTAAGCACGCGGCCGTCGGAGACGCCGCTGTATGGACCCTGGCCTTTGGCGTCGAAGGCGACACTCTCCGGGCCGCGCAGCAGTCCGCGTGGCAGCGGCAGGTGGCGCGTCCGCCTGGCGTCGATGCTGGGGACGCCGGCGGCCGCAACGGTGGTTGGCGAGAAGCAAAAGATTAGGAGCAGCACGGCGAGCGAGATAGTCGCCGCGGCGACACCCCTCGTGCCGCTCGCCATGTCGATTTGCTTCGATAGCTGTTTCGAGAGCTTGTGTTTCTTCTGGTGGATTTGCTTCGCTCGATGGATTGTTGTTTGGTTCGTTTGGTGGAGAGAACAAGGGGTGCCTCTGTTCTTATAACGATAACGACGGAGGGGTCTGAGTCCCGGCAAGAGTACGAGTCCCTATCCGTGTCCTGGAGTAGTTCCGATTCGACCTGGTCCTTGCGAGCACCGGCGATCTGGCTGCCTCGGTGCTGCTTTTTGTCCGTGTTTTTTTTCCTTTCCTTTTTTGGTTGATGGGATAAAAATTAGAACACAAAGGTTATCATCTTTTATGTTGAAGAAAACTGTTAAAATTTAACACAAAGTTTATCATTTTGTTTTAAAAACACTTTAAATAATGTCGTGAACAATCACTTAAACACATTAAAATGTTTCATGGACTGCGTAGTACTAGAATATATATTAAGTTCTTGTTTTCTACAAAACATTTTTCTTATATTTGAATAATATTTGAAAGCTGGTGTGAACGTTTTGCTTGGCACACATTTATATTTTGTTGAAACTTGCATGAACACTTTTTTTTCAAAGATGGTAGAGCACATTTATCTCATGCGAAACACTTTATCTACTGAAACGATTTTTTGAATTTAGTTGAACAGCTGTTGAACACACATGAATATTTTACTTCACACGCATGAACAACTTTCATAACTGATGCCGTGATACTTGAAAGATATTCATTTGCCCTAAACATATCTCAAAATCATTCATAATGATGTAAAATTCAAAATATTTTAACAAGCGTCATGAACATTTTTTAAATGCATTAACATATTCCATGCATATCAAAATATATTTTGAGGTATTTTGTTACACACTAACAATTTCTCTCCTACAAATTGTTTTGAGAAAATTGCGTCAACATTTTATTTGGCATGCATGTATATTTTATTAAACATTCATAAACTCTTTTTTCATAGATGTTGGAACACACTAATTCCATGCAAAACATTTTTATCCATTGAAATATATATTTTATGTTATCTATATCTAGTTTTTTTGGAGTGGTATCTTATCTGTATCTACTAATAAAGACAAAACTGATTGTGTCCGTCCATCAGAAATTTTGCAAAAAAAAAAAAACATGAGAATTCGTAGAATCAACCCGCAGTTTTTTCTGAGTAAAAATGATAAAACACCAGGTCTGCTTCCCTTACTGGGCCACGTAGATATTCTGCTAGGCTTGCTCTACTCAAATTTGTTTTATAGACTATGTATGGGACTTTCGGAACAACTAAAAATAATTGGTCATGTGTGTGTGGCGACTTGAACTCACGACCTTCACCTACCATCCAGACATATCCTACCACCAGTGACCGGTGCCCTGCACCGGGGGTGGTTGACGCAATGGAGCCCGACCTTGACATCTACAAGAGGCCCACTTGGCCCAATAAAAGGAGGAAGCCCTAGGGAAGCGCCGGAGACCTTCGTCGAAGTCCCAGATCGCATTCCCATGTAAACCCTCGACCTCCACTGCCTATATAAAGGGAGGTCTAGAGTTTCCGTTCCCATCTATTCTTAGATAGAAAAACTCTCGGTAGCGATTTCATACACCATTACAACCCCTCGCACGAGGTATCCGTCCATCATGAATAACAAAAACAAGAGGGTATTACTCTCCGGAGGCCTGAACCTGGATGAACCCCTTGCGCGACCTCCGATCTAAGACTTCCAGTTGCGCTCGGACCCCTACTGAGGGATCAGACGGTATTTTGCACCGTCAATGGGAGCGCCAGGCATGGGCGGCGCTAGCTAGAGACCGATCTTGGATCGGATGTGTTTCATCCCCCGGCGACCTCTTGCCGGCAATGAGCCTAGTCTTCGGCTCCCTCACCTTCGTCGTCAACGAGACGGTCCGGGTCAACATCAACTCAGCGGCCCACCCTATCACTCCAGGATCCTCAGCAGGATCCTGTGGCGGCTGCACTTGATCTGGAGGGTCTGCACCATTGTTAGGATCAGCGGGATCCACGGGTCACCTCGACCACATACACCCGAGCGAGCCCACACCAACCATTCAACTCATCACAATGGTCTACGGCAATTACTACCTCACTCACACACCAGAAGACTACCTCATCACCAACCTCAACACTAGCGACGACACCAATCTGGTTGATATCTTCTCGTCCTCGAACAACGAAAGCTGCAATGAGGGGCCACTCTGCCTCACAAATGAGGACGAAAACGCCGATCTTCAACCTATCAACGTAGTCACTATTTCAACCTCTAGGTAGAACCTGAATCCCCCCAGCTCCGAGGCCGACGACATTATGGACCAGGAGATATCTCAATCAGAAGCTCCGCTGGCGATCTTCCTCCATCAATTCATGATGACGGAACCAACCACAAGCGTACCACCGGCAACAGTGATGACGTGGCCCACCGCCTCACGCCTGCCCAAGTCGAGGCCGGTGGCCGTAACAATGCAACCACCCACCGACCCCATCGCAACACCCTAGCAGCTGTTGGGAAACATAGCATGCAATTTCAAAAATTATCCTACGCTCACGCAAGATCTTTCTAGGAGATACATAGCAACGAGATGGGGAGAGTGAGTCCACGTACCCTTGTAGATCGAAAGCAGAAGCATTTGTTAACGCGGTTGATGTAGTCGAACTTATTCTCGTTCCGACCGATCAAACACCGAACGTACAACACCTCTGAGTTCTACACACGTCTAGCTCGATGACGTCCCTCTAACTCTTGATCCAACAAAGTGTCGAGGAAGAGTTGCGTTAGCGCGACGACGTGGTGATGGTGATGGTGAAGTGATCCAGGAAGGGTTTCTCCTAAGCACTACGTAAATATGACCGGAGGCATAAACTGTGGAGGAGGGCGCCGCACACGGCTATGAATCAATGATGATGGTTCTAGCGCCCCCCCCCCCCCACACACACACGACAAATGTTTCCTACAAGCAGTGGTAGTTACCACCACTTGCGTTTTGTATGTTGTATGTAGTATCTGTCGGAACCGAGAGTATGTACGTGTAGTATGTAGTATATAACAATGATTATGTAGTATATATACTAATTTTTAGGTAGTATGCACCATTTTTTGAGTATGCTCATTTTTACGTACAAATATGTACGTATTTTACAAATATAACAAAAACTATGGGCTCATATGCAATTTTTTCATGTAACTTGCTTTGAAATATCTTAGATATAGTATACGAACATATTTAAAATAATAAAATAGTATATATAGTACCACATGGTAGTATATGAGACATGTGGGGTAACTACCCCCGGGTGGTAGGATGGATTTTCCCTATATATATATAGGTAGGAGAGGGAGAGGGGCAGCAAGGGGCACCCCTAGTAGGAGTAATCCTACTTGGGCGCCTCCCACAAGTCGCCCCCCTTCCATAAGTGTCGGGGGGGAAGGAAGGAGGAGGGGGGAGGAAGGGGGATGCTGAATCCCTCCCCTTCCTTCTCTCTTCCCCCCTTTCCTGCCCCCCCCCCCCCCCCCCCCCCCAAATTTGGCCTACATGGGGGCGAACCAGCCCCTTAGGGGCTGGTTTGTCCCCCTTTTGGGCCATTAGGACCATGTAGTTTGCTGGGGTTGCCCGGAACCCCTTCCGTTGACCCGAACGTACCCGGCACCCCCGGAACACTTCCAGTGTCCGAATACTATCGTCCTATATATGGAAAATAGATTCTACCACCTAGTGGTAGTTACCACCTAAGAATCCACCATTCGTCTCATGTGCCGATCTAAGCGTGCTAGATGGCCAACAGAATCCTAACGGGTTAGATGAGGTTCCACCCGTTTAGTACTAATTCATTAATTACTTTATTTTATGGTTAACCATAGCTATCTGGTCGTGAGCTTATCCAAAAAACTGACTGTAATTTTCTCCACGTAAAAATAGCTTTCTTTGTATGTTCTTGTTACCAACAACAAGCGATTTTTCCTCTATCTAGCGATCTGCCTCAAGGCCGCGTCCCGCACAGGCTGGACATGGGGGATCGGCCTCGTCGTGAGTATCACCAGCTGGAGACAGGGGACCGGCATCGTCGTGTGCCACCACCCGACTCACTCTCTCTCTCTCTCTCCATGGATGTTTCCACGTCCAGAATTTTTGTCATGTCGCCGCCATAGATCCATGTTGTTGCCATAGATCGGAAGCAAGTGAGTGCCGCGTGGCACCATCCGCCGTCTCGGCCGGCAGGACGTCGCTAGCTGACTCAGGTTTGATACCACTTCCACCACAAGTTCCAATGTTTCGTTGCTTGCTCTTTGAAGTTTGAACTTTCATCTGCTTTATTTAGATGATGAATAGGCTATAAGCACCGTCTGGGAGTAGCCTGTTGAGGCGAGCACCTGCAAGTGATTGACACCGTTGATGACGGCTCAGGGTTAATTAGACGCAACGACGTACGGCGACTGCATGATGACGGCGGCGGATGTCACCGAGGTGAGCAATGCAACGACCACACATTACCACTTGAAAAAAGATCTACGTGAGCAAACACATATGGAAAGAAATATGGTGCATGATGGATCCTGATGATAACGCCTCTACATGCATGAAACTCCAATACTACATACTACTTTTTTTCACGTACTTCCATACGTTCTTTTCACATAGTAGTGCATATATATACTACTACATTTACACGATACTATTTTCTAATGCTACTTCACAATTTTCATTTTATAAATACTCTATTTTTTGTGGCACAAGGACTAACACTACTTGGCCTCAATGTGCAGGTGCAACGGCGGCCAACGGGAGACTCTGTGACTGCTCTGGCATGACGGCGGCCACGATGACATGCCGTTTACGCAGCGGACAGGATAGCGCGCCAGCAGCAAGACAACGGTGTAGCAGCAGCCGCGCGACGTAGTATGACAAATGGTCGACGGGTGATTGCTCCAGTGCGGCGGCTGCTACAAAGTATGGCTGTATAGGATTTGCTCGGACAACAAACTCCATTGTGAAATGAGTGTAGATAATCGTTCAACCTGAGCTCGAAGAGACAGTTGAGCCATGGATAAAATTGTATTGTTCCACTCAACTGTGTGATATATACTAAATATTTTGTACTCACAGATATACTGCATACTACCTACTTAATTATACTACATACTACCTAATTTATGAAGATACACACCACGCATTTCATACTCCATACTGCACATACTTCATACTCCATACTCTATACTCCACTTCATACTCCATACTCCATACACCACATACTTCATACTCCATACTCTACACTTCAAAATAATATATGATAAACTCGATACTTAATACACCAAAAATATTACTCCATACTGCAAAAAATTTAGTGTATAGTCCCCATACTGCAATAAAAGGTTTATATACACACACTTATTTTCCATGAGTTATATTCAATACTTTTATAAGTAAATATGCATTCCCTGTACTGTAATTAGTATATTATTATTAAATATACATATATACAATTCCACTAAAAAATAATAGGCCCATAGGCCAAACAAGAGTATTTGTACATATTGTAAAACATAATCATCTATATTCTACCTGGAGTATATACCTAAGATTAGGACATATGCACGTACATGCATGTAAGGAGGAGTACGTGGCTAGTGGCTATCATTATCGATTCTACTCGATTCATGCATGCATGTATGCAATTAGCCGGCCAGCAACTCGCGAGGTTTGTTGCAACAGAACCGCTATCTATTTTTTTAACTAATTTAAATAGTTGATTAATTAGGTGAGCCATATCGGATCCTTTTGGAACCCCGCGACCCGTTTGTTCGCTGCTAGGGTGGGACACGTGGAGGGCTATTGCTTAGGGGGTAACTACCACTGCTTGTAGATAAAATTTGTCATATATATATATATATATATATATATATATATATATATATATATATATATATATATATATATATATATATATATATGAATATTTACCTCTCGACCATTTTGAGACTCCTCGTCATGTCCGAGATCTCATCTGTGACTCCGAACAACATTCGGTCACCAAATCACATGACTCATATAATACAAATAGTCATCGAACGTTAAGCGTGCGGACCCTATGGGTTCGAGAACTATGTAGACATGACCGAGACACCTCTTCGGTCAATAACCAATAGAGGAACCTAGATGCTCATATTGGCTCCCACATATTCTATGAAGATCTTTATCGGTCAAACTATTATGACAACATACGTTATTCCCTTTGTCATCAGTATGTTACTTGCCCGAGATTTGATCGTCGGTATCTTCATACCTAGTTCAATCTCATTACCGGCAAGTCTCTTTACTCGTTCCATAATGCATCATCCTGCAACTAACTCATTAGTCACATTACTTGCAAGGCTTCTTATGATGTGCATTACCGAGAGGTCCCAGAGATACCTCTCCGATACTTGGAGTGACCAATCCTATTCTCGATCTATGCCAACCCAATAAACACCTTCAAAGATACCTGTAGAGCATCTTTATAATCACCCAGTTACGTTGTGACATTTGATAGCACACAAGGCATTCCTCCGATATCTGGGAGTTGCATAATCTCATAGTTAGAGGAATATGTATTTGACATGAAGAAAGCAGTAGCAATAAAACTGAACGATCATAATGCTAAGCTAACAGATGGGTCTTGTCCATCACATCATTCTCCTAATGATGTGATCCCGTTCATCAAATGACAACACATGTTTATGGCTAAGAAACTTAACCATCTTTGGTTAACGAGCTAGTCAAGTAGAGGCATACTAGGGAGACGGTGTTTTGTCTATCTATCCACACATGTATGAAGTTTCCGGTTAATACAATTCTAACACAAATAATAAACATTTATCATGAATAAGTAAATATAAAATAACAACTTTATTATTGCCTCTAGGGCATATTTCCTCCAGTCTCTCACTTGCACTAGAGTCAATAATCTAGATTACATAGTAATGATTCTAACACCCATGGAGTCTTGGTGTTGATCATGTTTTTTTCATGGAAGAGGCTTAGTCAACGGGTCTGCCACATTCAGATCTGTATGTATTGTGCAAATCTCTATGTCTCCCTCCTTGACTCGATCATGGATGGAGTTGAAGCGTCTCTTGATGTGTTTACTCTTTTTGTGAAATCTGGATTCCTTCACCAACGAAATTGCTCCAGTATTGTCATAAAAGATTTTCATTGGACCCGATGCACTAGGTATTAGACCTAGATCGGATATGAACTCCTTCATTTGTTGCTTCAGAAGCAGCTATGTACTCCACTTCACATGTAGATCCCGCCACGACACTTTGCTTGGAGCTGCACCAACTGGCAGCTCCACCATTCAATAAAAATATGTATCCGTTTTGTGACTTAGAGTCTTTCGGATCAGTGTCAAAGCTAGCATCAACGTAACCATTTACGAGGAGCTCTTTGTCACCTCCATAAACAAGAAACATATCCTTAGTCCTTTTTAGGTACTTTAGGATGTTCTTGACCGCTGTCCAGTGATCCACTCCTAGATTACTTTGGTACTTCCCTGCTAAACTTATAGCAAGGCACACATAAGGTCTGGTACACAACATAGCATACATGATAGAACCTATGGCTGAGGCATAGGGAATGACTTTCATTTTCTCTCTATCTTCTGAAGTGGTCGGACATTGAGTCTGACTCAACTTCACACCTTGTAACACAGACAAGAACCCTTTCTTTGACTGATCCATTTTGAACTTCTTCAAAACTTTGTCAAGGTATGTGCTGTGTGAAAGTCCTATTAAGCGTCTCGATCTATCTCTATAGATCTTGATGCCCAATATATAAGCAGCTTCACCAAGGTCTTTCATTGAAAAACTTTTATTCAAGTATCCTTTTATGCTATCCAGAAATTCTATATCATTTTCAATCAACAATATGTCATCCACATCTAATATTAGAAATGCTACAGAGCTCCCACTCACTTTCTTGTAAATATAGGCTTATCCAAAAGTCCGTATAAAACCATATGCTTTGATCACCTCATCGAAGCGTATATTCCAACTCCGAGATGCTTGCAGCAGTCCATAAATGGATAGCTGGAGCTTGCACACTTTGTTAGCACCTTTAGGATCGACAAAACCTTCTGGTTGCATCATATACAACACTTCTTTAAGAAATCAGTTAAGGAATGCAGTTTTGACATCCATTTGCCAGATTTCATAATCATAAAATACGATAATTGTTAACATGATTCAGACAGACTTAAGCATCGCTACGGGTGAGAAAGTCTCATCGTAGTCAACTCCTTAAACTTGTTGAAAACCTTTTGCGACAAGTCGAGCTTTATAGACAGTAACATTACCATCAGCGTCAGTCTTCTTATTGAAGATCCATTTATTCTCTATGGGTCGTCGATCATCGGGCAAATCCACCAAAGTCCACACTTTGTTCTCATACATGGATCCTATCTCAGATTTCATGGCCTCAAGCCATTTATCGGAGTCTGGGCTCATCATAGCTTCTTCATAGTTCGTAGGTTCGTCATGGTCAAGTAACATGACTTCTAGAACAGGATTGCCATACCACTCTGGTGCATATCATGCTTTGGTTGACCTACGAGGTTCAGTAGTAACTTGATCTGAAGGTTCATGATCATCATCATTAGCTTCCTCTCCAGTTGGTGTAGGCATCACGGGAATGAATCTCTTAGATGAGCTACTTTCCAAATTGAGAGAAGGTACAATTACCTCATCAAGTTCTACTTTCCTCCCACTCACTTCTTTCGAGAGAAACTCCTTCTCTAGAAAGGTTCCATTCTTGACAACAAAGATCTTGCCTTCGGATCTGTGGTAGAGGGTGTACCCAATTGTTTCCTTAGGGTATCCTATGAAGACACACTTCTCCGATTTGGGTTCGAGCTTATCAGGCTGAAGCCTTTTGACATGAGCATCGCATCCCCAAACTTTAAGAAACGACAACTTAGGTTTGTTGCCAAACCATAATTCGTACGGTGTCGTCTCAACGGATTTTGACGGTGCCCTATTTAACGTGAATGCAGCTGTCTCTAATGCATAACCCCAAAACGATAGTGGTAAATCGGTAAGAGACATCATAGATCGCACCATATCTAATAAAGTACGGTTACGACATTCAGATACACCATTACATTGTGGTGTTCCAGGTGGCATGTGTTGTGAAACTATTCCACATTGTTTTAAATGAAGGCCAAACTCGTAAGTAAAATATTTACCTCCACGATCAGATCGTAGAAACTTCATTTTCTTGTTACAATGATTCTCCACTTCACTCTGAAATTCTTTGAACTTTTCAAATGTTTCAGACTTGTGTTTCATTAAGTAGATATATCCATATCTTCTCAAATCATCTGTGAAGGTCAGAAAATAATGATACCCGCCACGAGCCTCAACACTCGTTGGACCGCATACATCGGTATGTATCATTTCCCAGTAAGTCATTAGCTCATTCCGTTGTACCGGAGAACGGAATTTTAGTCATCTTGCCCATGAGGCATGGTTCGCAAGTATCAAATGATTCCAAAAGTCCATCTGCATGGAGTTTCTTCATGCGCTTTACACCAATATGACCTAAACGGCAGTGCCACAAATATGTTGCACTATCATTATCAACTTTGCATCTTTTGGCATCAATATTATGAATATGTGTATCACCACGATCGGGATTTAACAGAAATATACCACTCTTCAAGGGTGCATGACTCTTCAAGGATTTAACAGAAAGATATTACTCATATAAATAGAACAACCATTATTCTTTGATTTAAACGAATAACCATCTCACACTAAACAAGATCCAAATATAATGTTCATGCTCAACGCTGGCACCAAATAACAATTATTCAGGTCTAAAACTAATCCCGAAGGTAGATGTAGAGGTGGTGTGCCGACGGCGATCACATCGACCTTGGAACCATTCCCGACGCGCATCGTCACCTCGTCCTTAGCCAATCTTCATTTAATCCATAGTCCCTGTTTCGAGTTACAAATATGAGCAACCGAACCTGTATCAAATACCCAGGCAGTACTACAAGAATTAGTAAGGTACACATCAATAACATGTATATCAAATATGTCTTTGTTCACTTTGCCATCCTTCTTATCCGCCAAATACTTGGGGCAGTTCCGCTTCCAGTGACCAGTCCCTTTGTAGTAGAAGCACTCAGTTTCAAGCTTGGGTCTAGCTTTGGGTTTCTTCCTAGGAGTGGCAACTTGCTTGCCATTCTTCTTGAACTTCCCCTTCTTACCCTTGCCCTTTTTCTTGAAACTAGTGATCTTGTTAACCATCAACACTTGATGCACCTTCTTGATTTCTACCTCCGCAGCTTTGAGCATTGCGAAGAGCTCGGGAATAGTCTTTTCCATCCCTTGCATATTATAGTTCATCACGAAGCCTTTATAGCATGGTGGCAGTGATTGAAGAACTCTGTCAATGACATAATCATCTGGAAGATTAACTCCCAGCCAAATCAAGTGATTATGATATCCGGACATTCTGAGTATGTGTTCACTGACAGAATTGTTCTCCTCCATCTTGCAACTATAGAACTTGTTGGAGCCTTCATATCTCTCAACTCGGGCATTTGCTTGAAATATTAACTTCAACTCCTGGAACATCTGACATGGTCCATGACGTTCAAATCGTCTTTGAAGCCCCGATTCTAAGCCGTAAAGCATGTGATGTCTACTACACAACCTTCTTCTTCTATACGTTATTGGGCCTCCAAGTGTAGAGGTTTGTAGGACAGTAGCAAATTTCCCTCAAGTGGATGACCTAAGGCTTATCAATCCATGGGCAGCGTAGGATGAAGATGGTTTCTCTCAAACAACCCTGCAACCAAATAACAAAGAGTCTCTTGTGTCCCCAACACACCCAATACAATGGTAAATTATATAGGTGCACTAGTTCAGCGAAGAGATGGTGATACAAGTGCAATATGGATGGTAGTGTAGCGACCACACCTCAAACAGTCTGATCTATGTGCTTTAGTGTCATCCCTGGATCAGTAATGCTGACACGCACAGTACTTGAAGGATTTACAACAGAGTAGCAATCACACACTTATTACATCGAATGTCTCAAAAGAGAACTTATTACAATAAATATGGCTTCAGGCCATCTGAAAACAATAACAGTGGAAGGCTTGGAAGATAAGTGAGTCCATCAACTCCAACGACATCACTGAGTATAAGACCACGACCTAAGGCACCATACTCGTCGTCTGAAAATTATGCAACATGAACGTTGCAGCCCAAAAATGGGTCAGCACGTGGAATAGGCTGGCAATGTAACAGAGTAATGAACAGAAATATGCTATACTACATGAATATATGGCTGGTGGAAAGCTCTATGGTTACTGTTTTGCATAAAGCCAATTTTCCCCTACTGCAAAGGAATAAATTTTATTTAACTATCATGGTGGTTGTTAAACATTGAGAAGGTTCACCCAACTCAATCCCAATTAAGTATCATCATTAAACCCAACAAAATTAAATTAAAGTAACATGATGAGATTCACATGATAATCCAAGTACTAGATACTCAAAACGTCTATAACCGGGTACACGACTAACCATGATTAGTGTATACACTCTGCAGAGGTTTGCGCACTTTTCCCCACAAGACTCGATCTCCTCCATTGGAATTCTCGCACTACATGGTGTTTGAGAAAACGGATGACCGAGACATAGCCTTTCAGAAGTGTTTGCACCTTACGATCGGGTAGACAGTTACACCTACTTTCCCCTACATCTGCTAGTCTACCACTATAAGAGTTCACACAACTTAATCAACTATGCTAGAGCCCATAGTAGCTTGTGGCTGCACACAGAAGTTTCTAGCATGAATAATCTCATGATTCCTTTGAGCATGGGTGGTGGTCCATAAAGAAAACAAGCAATCACTGGAATCCCAGGTGCCTTAATCCACCCAGATGTGAGTTTAAGTTGCCACCTTAAATAAAGCACTAAATAACCATCTCACATCTATCATGAAAACAGTCACCCAATCCACGTCTACTAGCACATCATGGCAATATAAGCAAACGTAGAAGTAACACCCAAGGGTTTGATAATAAAACGGGTAATAGGTACTACCTCATCTACTTCCCAAAACCCACATATTAATCAGATCCTAATCATGCAATTGTTTGAGGATTGATCTAATGCAATAAAACTGGGTAGTAAAGAGGTATGACCAAAGTGTTACTTGCCTTACTGATGATTCGTGAAACCTAGAGATTCGAGGTAGCAAGCGGCGCACTTCGGGTACTCTATCACAAACAAACAAGCATACAATAAGTACTCATCTATGCACAGGTAAAACTCAAATAAGATAACTAACCAGAAAGTTCAACTTAAGAACTCCGGTTTGCAAAAAGAATCAAATCAAACGAAGCAACGAAAGTCAAACGGCGAAAGAAACAAGCTTCGTTTACTAATTTGGACCTAAGTCAAATTTTACAGTAGAAAAAACTTGTTTGAGTTGGTTAAACGGAAAGAGGGTTTCGAGACGAAACTCTAGGCGCTTGAATCGCCTGATTCTGATGAACGAGCAAAAAGATAAACTAAAATGAAAATCGGATTAGAAATCGCGATCTGGAATAATCACAGAAAATCTGAAAAAAAGAAAAACTAAAGAACAGTCTAACGAACGGACGTTCGTTGACTGCAACTAAACGGTGAACTCGTCCCTTAAAACGAACGAACGAGCAAACGCTCGCTAAATAAATAAACCAGAAAATAAAAATAAAAAACCAATCTAAAAAACCTAGGGTTTTCTAAAAAAATGAATCGGTTTCTTTAGAAAACTGGGGCGGCGGACAGCTACCTCGGCTCGGGGCTCCGGCGAGGTCCGGTGGGGCGGCGGGGCTCCAGGCGGCGGTGAAAGGCGGTGGCTACGGCGGTGAATGGCGGCGGCGGCGAGGCGAGGCGGGTCGGGTGGCGGGGTGGGGCGGGCGCCGGTGGTATTTATAGGAGGGGGGGCGTCCGGCTTGGGGAAGGGGGCGCCGGGTTGGGGTCGGCCTCGGGAGGCGTGCCCTGGTTGGACTCGGCGGCGGCAGCGGGGAGGACTCCCCTCCCGCGGGGGAAGGTGGCGGCTGCGCGGGCCTGGCCTGGCTCGGCTGGGCCTTCGGCCCACTCGGGGACGCGGAACTTTTTTTTTAAAAAATAAATTCCGTCGAAACTAAGAAAAGTTCTAGAAAATAAATTAAAATTCTAAAAATGCCAAAATAAATTTTCACCGTCTAAATAAAAAATTTAGAACAAGATGAACATTTTCTTGGCCCTAAAATGCAGTTTTGAAAAACGTGCAATATTCCTAAATTCAAATAAAATAGCGAAAACCTCCGAAATAAAAACTTATTTGATTTTATTATTAAATCCTCAATATTTATTTATTTTGGGAAAGTCATTTTATTCCCTCTCGTATATTTTTATAATTGAAATAATTGAAGATAAAATAAATAAAATCAAATGATCCTATTTTCAAAATTTGAGAAAACTCAAATATGAAAATAACGAAATTCCCAACTCTCTCCGTGGGTCCTTGAGTTGCATAAAATTTCTAGGATCAAGCCAAAATGCAATAAAATATGGTATGCAATGATGATCTAATGTATAACATTCCAAATTGAAAATTTGGGATGTTACAAACCTACCCCCTTAAGATGAATCTCGCCTTCGAGATTCGGGTTGGCTAGAAAATAGGTGAGGGTGGTCCTTCAGCAGATCTTTCTCTCGCTCCCAGGTGGCTTCATCCTCGGTGTGGTGGCTCCACTAAACTTTCCAAAACTTGATAACCTTGCTGCGGGTGACTCGGCTGGCATACTCGAGAATTTTGACTGGTTTCTCCTTGTAGGTTAAATCACTATCCAACTGAATCGCTTCCAGCGGCACTGTATCTCTCAGCGGTATATCAGCCATCTCTGCATGGCACTTCTTCAACTGGGAAACGTGGAACATGTCATGAACTCCTGACAATCCTTCGGGCAATTCCAACTTGTAAGCAACTTCTCCCATACGCTCCAAAACTTTGTATGGTCCCACAAAACGTGGCGCTAACTTTCCCTTAACTCCAAAGCGCTTAACTCCTCGTAGTGGAGATACACGAAGATAAACTCTGTCTCCGACTTCGTAAGCTGTCTCCTTGCATTTTGAATCTGCATAGCTCTTTTGCCTGGACTGGGCTACCTTCGTCAAACGATCAACTACAACCCAAATCGAGTCATAGTCTGAACGAGTCCTGGGAAATCCTGTGATAAAATCCATGCCTAGCTTATCCCACTTCCATTCGGGTATCGGCAATGGCTGTAGCAATCCTACTAGCTTTTGATGCTCTGCCTTCACTCTCTAACATACATCACAAACTGCTACGTACTCTGCAATATCCTTCTTCATTCCGGTCCACTAGAAAGTGTCTTTCAAATCCAGATACATCTTGGTATTTCCTGGGTGAATCGAGTATGGCGAATCATGGGCCTCCTGCAGAATCAACTTCCTGATCTCCGGATCATTAGGCACATAAACGCGGTCCTCAAACCATAAGGTATCATGCTCATCCTCATGAAATCCTTTAGCTTTTCCTTTGCTCATCTTCTCCTTTATAGCGGCGATCTCCTTGTCAGTCTTCTGAGCCTCTCTGATCTTATCCATCAAAGTCGACTGAATCTCCAATGCTGCAACATAGCCTCTTGGAACTATCTCCAAACATAGCTCACGAAGATCCTCGGCTAACTCCTTTGGTAACTCTCCGGTCAAGAGTGTGTTGACATGGCTCTTGCGGCTCAACGCATCGGCTACTATGTTATCCTTTCCGGGGTGATAATGCAATCTCATATCATAATCCTTGATGAGTTCCAACCATCTCCTTTGCGTGAGATTCAACTCCTTTTGTGTGAAGATGTACTTCAAACTCTTATGATCCGTGTACACCTCACAATGATTTCCGATGAGAAAATGTCTCCAACTCTTCAATGCATGCACAACGGCTGCTAACTCCAAATCATGCGTAGCATAATTCATCTCATGGGGCTTAAGCTGTCGTGAGGCGTATGAAACAACTCTTCCCTCCTGCATCAATACTGCTCCAAGTCCTCGACGTGAAGCGTCGCAATACACCTCATAATCCTTGCGCTGATCTGGCAGAATCAACACGGGTGATGTAACCAAACGTTTCTTCAACTCCTGGAAACTGGCCTCACATTCCTCTGTCCATTTGAACTTGGTGTCCTTCTTTAACAACTCCGTCATGGGCTTCGCAATCTTCGAGAAATTCTCAATGAACCTCCGGTAGTATCCTGCGAGTCCAAGAAAACTCCGGATCTCTCCAACTGTTGTTGGTGCTACCCAATTTGTCATAGTGACAACTTTGGTGGGATCTACTGCTATTCCTTCTCCGGATATGACATGTCCGAGAAATCCAACTTCCTTCAACCAAAACTCACATTTGCTAAACTTTGCATATAATTGATGTTCTCTGAGCTTCCCAAGTACCAAACGCAAATGCTCCTTATGCTCCTCTTCATTCTTTGAGTAAACCAAAGCATCATCAATGAACACCACGACGAACTTATCCAGAAACTCCATAAACACCTTGTTCATCATGTTCATGAAATAGGCAGGTGCGTTAGTCAGACCAAATGACATAATGATATACTCATACAACCCATACCTGGTGGTAAAAGCCGTCTTAGGTATATCCTGCTCGCGAATCTTCAACTGGTGGTATCCTGATCGCAGATCGATCTTGGAAAATACCTTAGCTCCTTGCAACTGGTCAAACCAATCATTGATCATCGGCAACGGGTACTTGTTCTTGATTGTCCCTTCGTTCAATCCTCGATAATCAACAACCATCCTCAATGATCCATCCTTCTTCTCCACTAGAAGAACTAGTGATCCCCAAGGTGATGAACTTGGGTGAATATAACCTTTATCTAGTAACTCCTTAATCTGCTTCTTAATTTCCTCCAAATCTTGTGCGGGCATCATGTACGATCTATTAGATATCGGCCCTGTGCCTGGCACAAGCTCAATCAAAAACTCAACGTCTCTATCCGGTGGCATGCTTGGCAACTCTTCTGGAAATACATCAGGGAAATCCTTCACCACTGGTACTTCCTCCTGTACAACTCCTGATAAGAAATTCACTTGGGTCCTCTTCGGCTCATGCCGTGATACATACTTAATCGTTCTTCCTTCTGGGGTGGTAAGAAAAATTGACTTACTGGCGCAATCGATGTTTCCTCCATACATCGATAGCCAATCCATACCCAGAATCACATCCAAACCTTGAGATTCAAAAATGATTAAATTCGAGGGGAAAACATGCCTACCTATACTCAATGGCACTTGAAAACATCCTTGACTGGCCATATACACTAGTAGAAAAAGGACCTAATATGAGGAACATTAGTACCGGTTCGCATATGAGCCGGCACTAATGCGCCCATTAGTGCCGGTTCAAATGACTTGGCGGGAGGTGACATTTAGTACCGGTTCTTTGGGAATCTTTAGTACCGGTTCGTGCCACGAACCGGTAGTAAAGATGCTGGTGCCCGACCAGCACCTTTAGTACCGGTTTGTGGCACAAACCGGTACTAAAGATGTTGTGGCAGGCGCTATTTTTAGTCCCACCTCGCAATCCTAATAAGAATTTGACCACCTTAAGTATGTTACTTCTCAAACAATCCCAAACATTTGGTCTTCATTGAACTCTATGTGTAGGATCTCTGGCTGCAATAGGAGTCTTCACCAGTTCTTAAATCGGTGGTAGATTCCTATTGACGATTTAGATTCTATACAAAAAGATCTTTGATGATCAATGTATTTTTTATATGTACTTCTGTGTAGCAGTAGCGCGTTTTGGCTAAAAGGCGATACTGATCAATGTATTTTTTCTGCGTTCAGATGCACAATTTAAATATGTTATTTTCCAAACTATCACAAGCATTTGGTCTTCATTGAACTCTATATATAAAGAAGAGGAAGAAGAAGCAGAAGAGGAAGAGGAAGAAGAGGAGGAAGAAGAAGGAGAAGGAGAGGAAGATGAAGAGGAAGAGGAAGATGAAGAGGAAGCAGAAGAGGAAGATGAAGAGGAAGCAGACGAGGAACAAGGAGAAGAAGGAGAAGGAGAAGGAGAAGAAGGAGAGGAAGAAGAAGAGGAAGATGAAGAGGAAGCAGAAGAGGAAGAAGAAGAGGAAGAAGAGGAAGAAGGAGAAG
>NC_057813.1:42941309-42941539 GCF_018294505.1 Triticum aestivum
GAAGAAGAAGAAGAAGAAGAAGAAGAAGAAGAAGAAGAAGAAGAAGAAGAAGAAGAAGAAGAAGAAGAAGAAGAAGAAGAAGAAGAAGAAGAAGAAGAAGAAGAAGAAGAAGAAGAAGAAGAAGAAGAAGAAGAAGAAGAAGAAGAAGAAGAAGAAGAAGAAGAAGAAGAAGAAGAAGAAGAAGAAGAAGAAGAAGAAGAAGAAGAGAAAGAAGAAGAGGAAGAAGAAGA
>NC_057813.1:42945922-42946636 GCF_018294505.1 Triticum aestivum
AAGAAAAAAACAAAGCAGAAAAGAAATAACTATATAAAAAAATTACTCAAAAATAAATAGAAGAAAATGAATAATGCAGAGAAGAAAAAAATTATATAAAGCAAAAGTATTCACAAAGAAACTAAATACAGCAAAAAAACTACTCAGAAATAAATAGATAAAGAAAATAAAGCAGAAAAATAAATAACTATATAGAAAAATTACTCAAACATAAATAGAAGACAATAAATAATGCAAAAAAGAAAAAAAATATAAAAAAATGTTGGGGCGCTGCACGGTGGGCCTGCCAGACCTAGGGTGTCCAAATGCAGGCCGAGAAGGGCCAGCAGGCTCACAGGGCAGCGCGCCCTAGTTAGGCCCAGAAGCCTGCTATATAGAGGAGTTCGAAAAGGCAGCCGTGGCTGGGTTTATAAACCAGTGCGGCTGCCCTTCGCTCGGCGAGGTGGGACTAAACATAGCACACGCGGGTGGCAGTGCACGGCCATTAGTATCGGTTGGTGGCTACAACCGGTACTAATGTGTTGCCCTTTAGTACCGGTTGGAGCCACCAACCGGTACTAAAGGCCCTCATTTCCCGCCACTTGGGCTGGCCAAAATTGGCCTTTAGTACCGGTTGGTGGCTCCAACCGGTACTAAAGTCCCCTCCTATATATATGGCACTTACGAAAAATATAGTTATCGTCGCCACTTTCGTTCCACTTCTCGCGCGAGTCT
>NC_057813.1:42947719-42954348 GCF_018294505.1 Triticum aestivum
TTAGTAAATGCTTAGTTGAACTAGTTGAATTAATATAACTAGTTTATTTTTAGTAAATGTTTAGTTGAACTAGTTGAATTAATATATAGAACTAGTTTTATTTTTAGTAAATGTTTAGTTGAACTAATTGAATTAATATAACTAGTTTATTTTTAGTAAATGTTTAGTTAAACTAGTTGAATTAATATATAGAACTAGTTTATTTTTAGTAAATGCTTAGTTGAACTAATTAAATTAATATAACTAGTTTATTTTTAGTGAATGCTTAGTTGAATTTATAGAAGTAGTTGAATTAATTGAATTAGTAAGTGTTTAATATTTCGCCTAATATGAACATAGGAAATGTCGTCTGACGACGGAAAAAATTTCATTATGTGCGAATACTATGAAGACCAGCGCGGCCAGTGCGACAGAAATTTCCTTGTTGATGGTAGGCGATTCAGCATCAAGCTGGATGAGACCTTCGAATTCGATACAGTAAGTCACAATGACAAGTCTGTTTTCGTAATTAAGCATGACTTATATATGCTTCATTTGCCTGACTTATAATTTTTTATTTTCACTATTCTACTAGCGCATCCCCTGCCATGCAAGAATTTTTGTCTTGGATAAGATAGGTTTCAAAGATATGGAAACTATGGAGGTAAAGAGAGTTTATCTGAAAACTGAGCATGATGGTTATACTTTCAACGTCAAAGTATACAATGCACACACGTACACCTATTTTGAATGCAAAAACTTGGCAAGCACTATGCAAGGCTTATGCATTTGAGCCTGGTATGGTTATCACCTTTGATATTCGTCCGGAAGATGATATTGAAGGTAATAGAGACATATGGGTCGATGTGCAAACGCCTCCAGTTCTACCATTATGTGAGTTTTCTTCTCAACTATATTTTTTGTCTTTGATATTGCTTATTCAAAAATAATTGACAACTAATTTCTATTGACAGCTTATCTCCATTCAACCAAACATGTCCGGTGCTTGGTAGACAGGACCTACTACTGTCCCGGAGCTGAACTAAACTGCGAGGAGATAAGTCATTATGTTTCATGGCTTGAGGATCTTCATACTGTCAAGACAAAATTTTCTTCCTGCACTTAGAAATGTTAGTACTCAAAATGTGCAACCAATAGTGATGGTATTGAACTACGGTCACATCTATTTAGGAATGATGGTAAGATATTTACTATTTGTCCTCAGTGCATATTTTGCATACATAATTTTTTTGCTAAACTTTCATTGCTAAGTATATTAATTAAGTACTATACGATGTTCTTCAACAGGGACTCCCGATGACAGTTGTGCCTCAGGGGATCGAGACTAAAGGTCGCATGTCAATTGTTAGCTTACGGCCAAGATACCCTGCATTGCAGATGAATGCATTCAGGATTTCTAGAAGTGATGAATGCTTAATAGTGAAAGATTGGAGGAAAATTGTTAACAATCGCAGAGAAGTACTAGGGGGCAGCAATGAGAAGCGCAGCCCACGATTAGGAGACAGGTTCATCTACATGCTCCAGTATGATCAATCAGGAGAGCTATACATGTTCTATGCTATTTTACCAGAGAGAGAGAGTAGATAGCAGGAGTGATTTAGCTAGTTCATGCTGCTCTTAGTAGTTGTCCTTTCATGTCCGTGTTCTTCGTTCTGAACTTAAGTGATCGATTTGCTTTTGTGGTGTTATATATGAAAGCTTATAATATCATGACAATCATGTTGAACTCGATGATATTTTTGCTTCTAGTACAAGTGAATGTTTCTTCTTTAAGCTAGTAGTGCTGGTGGTGATTAGATAGCTAGCGGTAATGCATGACTATGATGATTAATATGATGATGATGATGAGTTATTATATCATTTAATGAAAGAAACCGCAGATTAGTTTCAGCTGGATGGATCCTACCTAAGTGATCAAGTATATGCCATATCTGTATATATTATAGTTAACTTGATCAAGTATAATTAATATGGATATGGCATATACTTGATCACTTAGCTAGCTAGCTAGTAGCTAGATATCCAATGCATCCAGTCAAAACTAATCCGCGACACTTTCACCTAATGATTTAACAACTCATTATAATGTAAAACAATCACTAAATTAAATTGAAAACACAAAATTAAAGAAAACTAAAAAAACACCCAAACATTTAGTACCGGTTGGTGTTACCAACCGGTACTGATGCCCTACACGCAAACGGGCCTGGCTCGTGCCACGTGGTGGCACTTTAGCGCCGGTTCGTGACGAACCGGTACTAAAGGGGGGGACCTTTAGTCCCCACTCTTTAGTGCCGGTTGGCGAACCGGCACTAAAGGCCGTCATGAACCGGCACTAAAGGTCGGTTCTGTACTAGTGATACTCCGCTCCTGGTGAGCTTACTAACATGGGTGTTCTAAGAACCTTGGTGGGCAGTTTATACTTATCCACAAATCCAATCCCCTTGATATGTATGAATGCGATGGACCAATATCAAAAAGAACGATTGCAGTAAATTACTTAACCAAAAACTTACCTATTACTGCATCTGGCTGGGCTTCAACCTCCTCCACATTAACGTGGTTCACCTGTCCCCTGCTGAAAGGGTTCGGCTTCTTCCCAAAGCTTCCATTGCCATTTCCATTCTTAGCTTCAGGACATTCATTGGTATAATGTCCAGTCTTCCGACACTTGTAGCAAGTGACTTGGCTCAAATCCCTCTTGGCTGGGGTAGATGGGTTGGTACGGTTCTGGCCGTTGCTTCCTCCATTCCCGTTACCATTCTTGGGGCCACTATGATTGTGTGAGCTCCCTCCTCCATGGGTATGCTGAAAATGCCCTCTCAAATTCGGGGTAAAACGGGGCTTCTGTTGAGCTCCGGAATTGTACTTCCCTTCTCCATACTTCCTCTTGCGGTTGTTAATCTGCTGCTGCTTCCCTTCAATCATGAGAGCACGATCTACCAACTCCTGGTAGTTTTTGAAAGTTGCTACCATCAACTGCATGCTCAGCTCATCATTCAGTCCTTCCAGAAACTTCTCCTGCTTAGCTGCATCCGTAGCAACGTCATCTGGGGCATAACGTGCTAGCTTACTAAAGTCATCCACATACTGGCTAACAGTACGTCCTCCTTGGTGCAAGTTGTGAAACTCACGCTTCTTCATGGCAATAGCTCCTGCTGAAACATGGGCAGTACGGAAAGCCTGCTGAAACTGATCCCATTTGACATCATCGATAGGATATGTGGCTATGAAATTCTCCCACCATGATGTTGCGGGTCCATCAAGCTGATGTGCGGCAAAATGCACCTTTTTCCGCATCTGTGCATCCTACAGTGGTTAACTCTCTTCCTGTCTTGTGGAGCCAATCATCTACAACTATCGGCTCGGTGCTACTGGAGAACACCAGCGGATTCAGTCTAAGGAAACGGGTTAAGTGATCAACAGGTGGTGGTGGTGGTGAGTTGTTGTTGTTGTTGTTCCCCTGATTCTGATTCTGGACTAGTAATTGCATCAATGCATTCTGCTGCTGGATCAACTGGGTGAGCTCCGATGGGAAAGCAAATCCATTGTCATGCCTCGGAGGCATATGAGGGTTTAGAAAAGATGAGAATATAGAATAGAATGAGGTATAGAGAGAAAACACTACCCATATGCACATGAGACAAAAGCAAACAATATCACTTCATTCAATTCAAACAAGGGCATACAACGGTCTAACTATCGTTACAAAAGTGCTTGGACTATACTATAAACATGGAGAAATACTACTACTGTTATGGTGGTCGACTAGAAAAACTGCTCGGTTGAAGACTCCATGATATCCGCTCCAGATTCGTTAACATAGTCATCATCGCTATCATCTGGGTCTGAGTCGGTGTCGTCGATGATGATGTAGTTCTCTGGACAAGTGCAATCATCGTCTTCTCCTCCAGTCGCGGGGAATCCCATGAATACCTTTAGCTTCTTCTTCATATCATCATTCTTCTCCACGAGTGTTGCTATTTCCTTCTCATATCCATCGCATGTAGACTTGAGTTATTCCTCCAGTTCCATGATCTTGGTCATAGCCTTCTTCAGATCTATCATGCCTGCGCACATCTGGTTCTCCTGGCGACGAATGTGCTGGTTTAACTCCTGGATGAAAGCTGCAATTGATCTATCCTTCCTTGTGCTGATCATCTCCCATTGCTCATCTTGGCACCCACAAATCTGGTAAATAGTATCATGGAGATCCTTTTGGTAAACTTCTCCAATGCGTCCCATTGTGATGTGGGCTGCCATGCTCTTTCCTAGACTCTAGGTTGGTGCATCAAAGGAAAACTCTATGGGCTCAGTGACGGGCATGAACGTCCTTCCTGGAACTTGAACTTGAATCATCCAACGCTCCTCTTCGGGTAAAGTGGCGACGTAGGTCCGGGTGAAACTAGGTACTCCAATGTTCAGGTACTTAGTGACTTCCTTCATGTGGCGTCCAAAGGGTGTACCTTCATCCGGTTGCGTGAACTTGTTCCTTGCATCCGCCATCCTAATAGAGTAGAAAAGATGAGGAGTCAGAAATGAGAAGAGTGAGTAGTGATCTAGGGCTTTTATCTTAGTGGTCGTGTCCTACAGTCAACGTGTGCTTTGATACCATCTTGTAGCGACCAGACCTCAAACAGTCTGATCTCTGTGCTTTAGTGTCATCCCTGGATCAGTAATGCTGACACGCACAGTACTTGAAGGATTTATAACAGAGTAGCAATCACACACTTATTACATCGAATGTCTCAAAAGAGAACTTATTATAATAAATATGGCTTAATGCTATCTAAAAACGATAACAACGGGAGGCTTGGAAGATAAGTGAGTCCATCAACTCCAACGGCATCACTAAGTATAAGATCACGACCTAAGGCACCTTACTCGTCGTCTGAAAAGTCTGCAACATGAATGTTGCAGCCAAAAAATGGGTCAGCACATGGAATATGCTGGCAATGTAACACATAGAGAGTAATGAACAGAAATATGCTATACTACATGCATATATGGCTGGTGGAAAGCTCTATGGTTACTGTTTTGCATAAAGCCAATTTTTCCCTACTGCAAAGGAATATATTTTATTTAACTATCATGGTGGTTATTAAACATTAAGAAGGTTCACCCAACTCAATCCCAATTAAGCATCATCATTAAACCCAACAAAATTAAATTAAAGTAACATGATGAGATTCACATGATAATCCAAGTACTAGATACTCAAAATGTCCATAACCGGGGACACGGCTAACCATGATTAGTTTATACACTCTGTAGAGGTTTGCACAGTTTTCCTCACAAGACTCGATCTCCTCCATTGGAATTCTCGTACTACATGGTGTTTGAGACAACGGATGACCGAGACATAGCCTTTCAGAAGTGTTTGCACCTTACGATCGGGTAGATAGTTACACCTACTTTCCCCTACATCTGCTAGTCTACCACTGTAAGAGTTCACACAACTTAATCAACTATGCTAGAGCCCATAGTAGCTTGTGGCTGCACATGGAAGTTTCTAGCATGAATAATCTCATGATCCCTTTGAGCCTGGGTGGCGGTCCATAAAGAAAACAGGCAATCACTGGAATCCCAGGTGCCTCAATCCACCCAGATGTGAGTTTAAGTTGCCACCTTAAATAAACCATTAAAGAACCATCTCACATCTGTCATGAAAACACTCACCCAATCCACGTCTACTAGCATAACATGGCAATATAAGCAAACGTAGAAGTAACTCCCAAGGGTTTGATAATAAAAGGGGTAATAGGTACTACCTCATCTACTTCCCAAAACCCACATATTAATCAGATCCTAACCATGCAATTGTTTGAGGATTGATCTAGTGCAATAAAACTAGGTAGTAAAGAGGTATGATCAAACTGTTACTTGCCTTGCTGATGATCCGTGAAACCTAAAGATTCGAAGTAGCAAGCGGCGCACTTCGGGTACTCTATCGCAAACAAACAAGCATACAATAAGTACTCATCTAATGCATAGGTAAAACTCAAATAAGATAACTAACCAGAAAGTTCAACTTAAGAACTCTGGTTTGCAAAAAGAATCAAATCAAACGAAGCAACGCAAGTCAAACGGCAAAAGAAACAAGCTTCGTTTACTAATCTGGACCTAAGTCAAATTTTACAGTAGCAAAAACTTGTTTGAGTTGGTTAAATGGAAAGAGGGTTTCAAGACGAAACTCTAGGCGCTTGAATCACCTGATTCCTATACACGAGCGAAAAGATAAACTAAAACAAAAATCGGATTAGAAATCGCGATCTGGAATAATCGCGGAATATCCGAGAAAAAGAAAAACTGACGAACAGTCTAACGAGCGGACGTTCGTTGACTGCAACTAAACGGTGAACTCATCCGTTAAAATGAACGAACGAGCGAACGCTCGCTAAATAAATAAACCGGAAAAAAAATAAAAAAACGATCTAAAAAACCTAGGGTTTTCTAAAAAACCGAATCGGTTTTCTAAAAAACCGAATCGGTTTTCTTTAGAAAATCGGGGCGGCGGACGGCTACCTCGGCTCGCGGCTCCGGCGAGGTCCGGTGGGGCGGCGGGGCTCCAGGCGGCGGCGAAAGGCGGTGGCTACGGCGGCGAACGGCGGCGGCGGTGCGAACGGGGG